>NC_064816.1:140718189-140757119 GCF_023721935.1 Panthera uncia | reverse complement strand
TCTTTCTTTCTTTCTTTCTTTCTTTCTTTCTTTCTTTCTTTCTTTCTTTCTTTCAATTCTTCTAGAACTTGAGCATAGATAAATTCTTTTGTAATGTTTATTTTTAAGAGAGAACATGCCAGTGGGGAAAGGGCGGGGGACAGAGGATCTGAAGTGGGCTCCGTGCTGACAGCAGTGAGCTGGAACTCACAAATCGTGAAATCATGACCTGAGCCAAAGTCAGGTGTTCAACCAACTGAGCCACCCGGGCGCTCCGATGAATGGTTTTTAAAAAACGAGAAGCAAGCACAAAACATTAATCACTTGTTATGATTCTATAGCAAATGATTGAGAGATTTAAAGCAAATCTGTTTGGGGCGCCTGGGTGGCTCAAGTCGGTTAAGCGTCTGACTTTGGCCCAGGTCATGATCTCACGGTTTGTGGGTTCGAGCCCTGCGTTGGGCTCTGTGCTGATAGCTCAGAACCTGAGCCTGTTTGAGATTCTGTGTCTCCCTCTCTCTCTGTGCCCCTCCCCTTCTCATGCTCTGTCTCTCTTCCTCAAAAATAAACATGAAAGAAAAATTTTTTTAAAAAAGCGCAAATCTGTTAAGGTCTATATAAGCTAAGCATGTTGATTTCTGTGGTAGATGAAGCCAGTGCTGTATCAAAAGACTTTTCCTATTTTTCTTAAATTCCTTGAACTGGATATATATTTTTTTAATGTTTATTTTTGAGAGAGAGAGAGAGAGAAAGAGTGAGTGAGCAAAGCAAGCAGGGGGGGAGCAGAGAGAGAGGGAGACACAGAATGTGAAGCAGGCTCTAGGCTCGGAGCTGTCAGCACTGAGCCCGACATGGGGCTCAAGCCCAGGAACCATGAGACCATGACCTGAGCAGAAGTTGAATCCTTAACCGACTGAGCCACCCAGGCACCCTGAACTGGATATGTTTAATGGCAGAAGACTTCTATAAGCCAGTTATAGTACCTGCTAAAAGTTTGTGTTTAGGATATTAGGGCTTTGGACTAAATAAATGTGATTATCTACCTATACAAAAAAGCTGAAGACCTATAAACCAAAAACGTGCATCTGAGAAAGCCTTGTGAGAGAGAGATTTATGAATTTCTTCTGTCATGTCATTAATGATTGAACCTGGGGTGAAAGGCACATTTTAGCTGGATGGACTTAGGAGGCTGGCCAAGGACAAGGAATTTTTTTATTATAGGTTGTTTTTGCATTGCCTTTGATATGTTTCTAAATCCAGAACTAATGATTGGAAGAAAGCTCTGGAATTCAGTATTTTTGTGACTTTTGAGGTGGGGGGGTGAGGCTCAAACATGACTACATGTTGGGGACGGGGGATTTTTTGCAAGACAGGCAGACTGGAGTCTGGGTTGCTTAGTCTGTTTGCTTGTGCTTTGGCCCCAGGTGCAGGCAGACTGTTTTACAAAGCGTTAAAGTTCTGCTTCTCAGCAGATGCCTTTCCAGTGTTTCTTCCTGATGCTCTGAAAACCATATGTGGGGGAAAATGATCTTGTTCAGTTTAGAGGGTAAGGGCGTTGTCTGCCTGAAAGCACCAGTAGGATTATTTAATTTTTTTTCTTTTTTTGAAGTTTGAGGCAAGAAATGAGAAAACTTCCCGCCATTTAACAAAATGGAGCCAAGCCACTGTGTGTGTGGTTTTTTTTTTTTTTTTTTTGGAAATATGTTTCTACCACTCCTTTAAAGCTATAAAAGTTAATTTCATAGCCTGAGGGAGGGATGCTGTTTCCCCTAAAAGATCAGTTCTAGGAAGGTGTGAGGTTGAGTTGTCACTTGGTCTGTAACTTAAACTGATAAAAAGCCTCTTAGAGTGCTTACTGTGTGCCAGGCACTGTGCTGTTAGCACTTTAGATATCTTAATCCTCAAAATACCCCAAGAGGTAGATCCTGTTGTCATTTCTCCTGTTTTACAGATGAGAAACCTGAGGCTTAGGCCTCAGTCTCATGCCAAGTAAGTTGCAGGGCTGGGTGATAAACTCGGGCTGACTCTAAACCCACTAAAGTCGACATAACAATGCTGCTATTTCGGCAGACCATGTGGAAAGGAAGGTGGTCTTCTTTTCTCAAGGGAGACGACTCGCAGAAGGTAAGTTACGGTCATAAAGAAGGCTAGTGTTGAACCCAGAATTCAAACCCGGGTCAGTTTGAAGCGAAAGCCTGTGTTCTTTCCACTGAGTGTATTGTATTACCTCTTAGAGTACATTACTGTAATATCTGATTTACTAAGATCTTTTTATTTCTGGTGCTAGCTGCTCTCAGTTTATAGAGGGGGTTGTTTAAAAAGTTCATTTGTGAGGTGATGGCGTGGAAACCAGAATACATTCTCTGCTGGCAGTGAGTGCTGAGCCTGGTTGTGGTTCCGAGGCCAGAGCCCTTTGGGACAGTTGATATGTTTCACCTTCTTACGCCTGTGATACCAAAGGCCGTTCTGAGACCTACTCTGAGTTCTGAGGAGGAAGAGAAGCAGATATGTGTTCTACTTGTTTCCAGATTCCATTTGTCTCTTTGCGGATGTTGTCTCCCTTGGTACAAGTAACAAATTTATAAAGTATGGATTTGAGGGTGAGCACGGAGCCTCTGAGGGCAGACTGGGTTCTGATTATGGCTGGACCAGTTACTGGTTCTCCCATTCACTCTCTACTAGGTGATGTGAGATGAAGCTCTTTTCTAAGGCTTAGTTTCCTCATCTGTAAAATGTCTGGGTGCCCTCATTGTGGGGCTTGAATGAGACAAACAGGCATTAGGTGCTCAGCATAGTTATCTGGACATGGTAGGTGACCAAAAAATGATGGCAGTGGTTTAATCTGCTTTATGGTGCATCTCTTCCGTTATCAAAGATTCTTGTAGAGGTGAATGCTTTCTGGAGTAGACTGTGGTGTAACATTCTGAATTGGGTTTTAGGTTAAGATTGGGATTCCCTTTATTTTGTAGTCACATGTAAATCAGTAAACTGCCTTGTAATTTAAATACTGTATCCTCAAATGATCTTTTGTAAATTTTTATATACTTTAAAACCTTGACTTTATTTTTTATTAAAAAAACTTTTTTCCATGTTTATTTATTTTTGAGAGAGAGAGCATGAGCAGGGGAGGGGCAGAGAGAGAGAGAGAGAGGGAGACACAGAATCCGAAGCAGGCTCCAGGCTCTGAGCTGTCAGCACAGAGACCGATGCGGGGCTCAAACTCACGAATCGTGAGATCATGACCTGAGCCGAAGTCAAACAGTTAACTGACTGAGCCACCCAGGCACCCCTAAAACCTTGACTTTAATTGAAAACACGGTTGGTTGTGTTGCACAAAGTATTTTAAGGGTTGAGCATACATTTTGATGAATGGCTTTGAAATTAACAATATTCATGAGCCGTTTAAGTTCTTTTTGCAGTTAAACGTAACGTACTTTTTGTTTCTCAAATGGAGAAACTGAGGTAGGAAGTGGAATGGACTTTGCCCAAGAGTTATTGACTAAAGGAAGGGTGGGCAAATCATAGATATCCTATAAAAGGCCAAATAGCAATTAAGACTTTGTGGACTATTACGGTTTTTTTTCCCCCCAACTACTTAACTCAGCTGTCCCAGCACAGAAGCAGCCATCAATAATATGTAAATGGGAACGCCTGGGTGGTTCAGTTGATTAAAGCACAGGGCTCTTGATTTCGGCTCAGGTGATGATCTGTTGGTCGTGAGATCGAGCCCCACATCAGGCTCTGGACTGCGTGTGGAGCCTGCTTAAGATTCTCTCTCTCCCACTGCTCCTTCCCT
This sequence comes from Panthera uncia, assembly GCF_023721935.1. Classification (NCBI taxonomy): domain Eukaryota; kingdom Metazoa; phylum Chordata; class Mammalia; order Carnivora; family Felidae; genus Panthera; species Panthera uncia. Next base: position 140,753,344 of record NC_064816.1, on the reverse strand, counting down.
GCTCATGCAGGTGCACGCACACTCTTTCTCAAAAACAAACAAACAAACCCAAAAAACATAAATAGATCACCTTGGCACAGTACAATAAATCTTTTTTTACGAAAACCGACGATGCCATAGGTGGTGGACCCATGGACTAAAGAAACATACTTAGTTCTGTTTCACTGTAAATCCCTGCCTTGGACCTGCATCTCTCTCTGTAGGTTGATGTAGATTGATTAAAGGTTGATTATTCCACAGGCTTCATGCTCAGTCTTTGCAGATTACAAATCCTTTACCATAAAATGACCCTGGTGTTTACATCTTCAGTTGAGCTGTTTCCCAGACTCTAGATTGGTACAGCTTCCTGCCTTTCAAACTTCTCTCCAAGAATATCCCAACTGGCCCCTGAAACTTTAACATGTCTGCTATTGATTTCTGTATTATATCCTCTAAAGTCATACCATGATTGTGTGTGTGTGTGTGTGTGTGTGTGTGTGTGTGTGTGTGTGTTTTCACTCAGCTATTACCCAAGTGGGAAACCTGAATGTCATCCCTTTATACTCCTTATTCTGCCTTCTTGACATCTTTACTCTCTCTGCCTACCCCCCCATCCCTACCACCACTGCTTTATTCAGGCCCTCATGATCCACCTGGGCTGTTGCAGATCACCCCACAGCTTCAGAGCTCCCTGTGTCTAGTCTCCCTCCTTCCAGTCTGCCTTTCATTTTGCTGCTGGAGTGATCCTGTTTTCAGAATATCCGATCTTGCCACTTCCTGCTTGAAACCCCTTAGTTGCTCTTCAGTGCCTGTGGTTTAAAGCCCAACCTGGGTATAGAAGGTCCTTTTGATAGGGAGGGGTAGTGCCTGCCTACAGTGAGGGTCCAAGATGTAGGACTGCACCCACCCTGCAGGTGACCAGCCTTCCAGAGGGGAGTGGCTGACTGTTGTGCATGGTCCCTTCTTCTGGCTCGCTTGCCTTTATCCTTTAGTATTCACCTCATGCATTGCATTTTCCTCTGAGCCTTCCTGGAGCTCCCATGCCCATCTCCGTATCTACCTTAGGTGCTTTTCCTGTCTTGTGTGTGCTCCAGTAGCATTCTTTGCTTTCCCCATGAGCAGTTACACTTTATAATCAGCTCTGTGCTTGTAGCTTCAACCCCCCACACTAACCACCCCCGCCCCCACACACAGGCTGCTCCCTGGAGGGTAGATCCTGTGTCTTTTATGTACCTTTGTCCCCAGCTGTTAGAACTGTACACTGTATACCTGGGCTTGGACATTTTGAAGAATGGGCAATATCAGTAAAGAGGTAGGGCCACAGGTACATTTTTCTTTCTTTTTGGGGTGTCCTTATTTTTACTCTTCCAGGGGAATTAAAAGCCTAAGGAAAGTAGCGAGAGGAAAAACCCTTGGGCTCGGGTATCTAGTGCAAAAAATGCTGGGTATACAGGCCTGGGGCTTGGAACTGATCCTTGTATGCTCTTCATGGCCCGGCAGCTCACTCCTGAGAGCTATGGTTCTTCATTTGGAGTGGAGATCAGAACTCAGGGGGCTCTTCATCAAAGTATACGTGTCTGCTGAATACCTACCACCCTCCCTCCACCCCCACTTCTCTGTGGGGCAGGGCATGTTAATACCCTGGTGATTCTTACAGATTTTCCTCATGTTTCCAGTCATTTCTTCCCCTGTCATTTTCTCCCTGCTCCTTATATTTCATAGTTCTTCATTGATAATTCTTATGTCTTATTTCCCTCCTTCTTAGATGGGGGCTTTGGGTGCAATAAGGACCGCACAATGAAGATGTTAGCGTCTCAGTTTAGAACCCTGAATGCATTTGTACTTCCTAGTAGAAACATTGGTATAGATGGGGATTAATGTTCCAAAGTAAAATCGTGTACTTCAGCTACAAGTGAATTAAGTTGGCTTTTATTCATAAAGAAATACATTCTGAATTAAGTAATGGACTTAACTTTTGGAACAAAATGTAAGTCTGTTACCGAAGTAAGGACTCATGGAATCAGACCATTACAGATCATTATGCTGTCCCTCTTGCTGTACCTGCCTCTGCTACCCTGACTTCTTACCATTGCAGATAGATACCCAGGCGCTCTATAAAGGCAGCCTTTTGGGGGGAGGAACATCAGGTTGGCCCTGGAAGGTGGGTTGGATAATGGGAAGGAGGTGCACACTTGTATGTCTGTGCAGTGAAATCACAAAGATTCAAACAGTTATTTGCTGTCATATTTAGAAGTATACTTGGCTGGTTTTGAGATTCAGCCTGTGCAGATAGTTAGCTGGAGCTTCTAAAGAGGAAACCTCTTTATTCTTAAGTGATTGCTTGGTAATCTACATAACAAATGAGCCATTTTGCTTCAGAGATGTGAAATCGGCATCTATAAGTGAATAGTTTTTGAAACTGAAGTTGTTAAGACAAAAGTTCATCTTTTCACGGTAGGGTTTCTCTAGAAAATGCTCTTTACTCTATTGAAATGCAGCTAGGTTAAACTAGGAAAGCATATTCCAATAATAGGCCCATGCAATTAGCCTTTCCTATAATGGAGTGAATGCTGGAATTTTTTGTGCATTATCATCATCAATTGGTGTTTGTCCCAGGGGAACCACATAATAGCTAGAAAACCTTGATTGAGAGATGCAGACAAAGGTTTCTATCTTAATTCGTAGGCATGCTTTAGTTCTTCAGACTAATAAAATGTTAGGCGCTTAAATCTAACACTTTTTTGGTAACCATCTGCTGAGCATAAGACTGAGAGATGGCGCTTCAAAACTATGTCATTATTTTGAATTAGAAGAAAATGTTGAGGGACCGACTCTTCATTTAGTGCCATAGTCATACTAGACCTTGTATAGAAATGACACAGTGGTGTGCTGGCGAATGTTGAACAACCGCCCTGGGGGGATAAAGCCTTGATGCGTAGCATTTGCCGATGTCTGAAGTGCAAGTACTCCACCGTGGCTGGTTCCAGACCACAGATGTGATGTCACTGAACTTACAGCTGGGAAGAGATGCATACAGTCAGCTGGCTTCTGCACACTGCTGAATTAACCTCATCGATTGAATGTCCAGAATTTTATAGCCTGGATTTTTTTTTTTTTTAAACCAGCCTGGATTTTTTTAATACTTAATTTCATTCCTGTCTTTACCTTTGTCCTTTGGTTTTGGTTTTTGTTTTTTTAAATTGGCCTTGTTGATGTATGATTTATGTACAGTAAAATTCAGCAATTTCAGGTGTGCAGTTTGAGTTTTGACATATGTATACTTTCACCACAACCACGATACCTTATTACCTCCTCTGTACACAGTTGCCAGATTAATTTTTCCAGAACCTTGCTTGGCACGCACCACCCACCTGTGCACAAAACCATCGCGGCCTTGTACCGTCCATAGGATAAAGTACAGCATTCTGTGGTCTGGCTCTCTACCGTCTTCTTGTTTACTTCTCTGGCCTTATTGACTATTGCCTGGCTAAATTAATCTCTTACTCCTCCAGAAAGACTGACCGGCTGGTTCCTAGCACAGTTCCTGTATCATCTGTGCCTTTGCTCGTATCTCTATCTGCTTGCAATACTCCTGTTACCTCCCGTTGCTTCTTATCTTGACTGTCTTGCCTTTCTTTAAAAGTCTGGTTTCCACCCCATTTTCTTCTTATGCAGTCCAGGCTTTAGCGATGACTGCCTCATTTGACCTATCATACCATTATTTGGCCCTTAACTTTGCAACTTGTATTGAAATCCCAGGTTTTTTATGGAATAGTTTGTTCTTCTCCAACAAAGTTGTCAAGTATGATAGGGTAGGGAGTTTAGTACAGCTCAGTTTTTAGCATTTGGCATTGCTCAGAAAAACGGTAAGTGGTTCTTGTGACAAACTTTTCAACTCAGTCACAAACACACTCAGTGACACCGTTGGGGAGAATGATACTGTGCTGTATCCTAGACCTCTTACAGGATGAAGGTTTGGCTTGTTACAGAGCGTGTGTGTGTGTAGTAATGTTTCTCAAAACCAACCTTAGTGATTAAAGTACACATTGGAGCTTTTATCTTTGCCTTGAAAATTCATTCAAAGGTGGTTAGCATCATGGACTTTGAACTCTTGGCAAGATTTAAACATTTTAAAGTAGGTCCCAAAAGAACGTTCTTTGTTCCCTTCAACAAGTTTTATTTCACTTTTTGAAGTATTGGTAAGAAGTCAAGAGGGTGTATCTCCTTGATTTCCTTCCTGTCCCAGGAAGCCATATTATGGTATTCTGAAAGAACTTCTGTGTCTTTTTCAGTAACTTTGCTATAAGCAAATTGTTGTTTGTTTGTTTGTTTGTTTTTATTTTGTACTTTATCTGTAAAAAATTGCATATGTAGTTGTTAAAATACGACGTTGAATCACCATCCAACAAGTGTGTAGAACAATTCTAGATGCCTGTCTCTACGCAGATTCCTCTTCTGTCCTTTAAATACTGGGTGTACTTAGGTTCCACAGTTGGTCATTATCTCTTGTTAGGAGACACACTTTTCTTGGGTGATTTCACCTGTTGTCCTAATACAAGTGTCTCCAAAATTTTAAAATTCCTGGTCTCTTTTTTTTTTTTTTTCCAACTTTTTTTTTTTTTTTTTTTTTTTTTTTTTTGGGACAGAGAGAGACAGAGCATGAACGGGGGAGGGGCAGAGAGAGAGGGAGACACAGAATCGGAAACAGGCTCCAGGCTCTGAGCCATCAGCCCAGAGCCTGACGCGGGGCTCGAACTCACAGACCGCGAGATCGTGACCTGGCTGAAGTCGGACGCTTAACCGACTGCGCCACCCAGGCGCCCCAAATTCCTGGTCTCTTGAGTTGTGGTCTTGAACGGCCAAATGCCAACGGGATATCTCCACCCAACCACCCTTGGGAGATTGCAGATTTAACATGTCTTGAATGGAACACCCCCTGTGAGTCTTTGTGTCTCTCAGATTGCTCTTGCTCTCTTAATGAGTCGTATCCCCACGCACAGATAACTCAGGTCTAAAACATTAGAATCCTCTTTGGGTTTGGCCCTCTTCCTTCACCTTCTGAAAGGTCAGATTCATGTCAAATGTTTTTCTTAACGCCTAAACGTTTTTCTTTTGTTTGAAGTCAGGCTTGCCTCATCCTTTGTTGGGAGAGGGGCTTCCTACCTCCCAGTACATAACTGGTGAACTAAGAGCAGATCCATTTCCCTGGCATCAGATTACCAAGCTCATGAATCTTAAAGGTAAAATTGGAAAGCCTGTATATGTGATTTACAGTGTGCACCAGTGTGTTCTCTCCCTATAGGTAGATATCGCTAGGAGCCCATACCATAAGTAAAAGATGATCTGAGAAGGAATCAGAACAAAAACAATGAGATGAGTCAAATGTTTAATGGCTTCTCATAATTTAATGGTGCCGTCCTCTCGTAATAGATCCCTTATGACCAGAAAACTCATTTTTATGAGCAAAGGCTCCTGCTCCCCTGCTCAGTGGCCCCTGCCAGCCTTTTTCTCTAATTTTTCCCACAGTGTTTGTAGGGCTGACCCTTTCTTTTCTTTTCTTTTTTAATTTTTAAAAATTAAAAAAAAAAGTGTTTATTTTGGGGGGCGGAGGGGTGGAGAGGGGGAGAGAGAGAGAGAGATTGAGAGCGAGCGAGAGCGAGCACACCCCAAGCAGGTTCCAGGCTGCCAGTGCAGAGCCCAACATGGGGCTCGATCCAAAGAAGTGAGATCAAGGGCACCTGGGTGGCTCAGTCATTTAAGCGTCCAACTTGGGCTCAGGTCATGATCTTACAGTTGGTAAGTTCCAGTCCCATGTCAGGCTCTGTGTTGACAGCTTGGAGCTGGCTTTGGATTCTGTGTCTCCCTTTCTCTCTGCCTCTCCCCAACTTGGATCTGTCTCTCAAAAATAAACATTAAAAAAAACTAAAAAAAAACCCCCAAAAAACAAGTGAGATCATGATCTAGGCCAAAATCAAGAGTCCGATGCTTAATCAACTGAGCCACCCAGGCACCCCCCCCTTTTTTTTTCAAAATTTTTTGATGTTTATTTATTTATTTTGAGAGAGGGCTGACCCTTTCTGTTGATACCTTTTTCTTTATATATATAAATACATTCACTTTGGCTCCTTCAGATGGCTTGCACACCTTTCTTCCTGGGAGCTTTGGGGGCCATCTTAATTTCATGTGTTTGGACAAAACTTCCTACAGCCGCCACATAAGAACAAAGGACTAATCTCCCCTTGGGTTCAGCTAGCGTCACTACCTCCTGAAAACAGCCTTTCCCTTCCCACCCTCCTGGGTTAGGAGCACCTTCTTTAAGCCTCCTTTGCATCCTCTGGGTAACTCTTATGGTAATACTCACTGGTAATTGCTTGCTTGTCAGTTTCCTACTAAAGCCTACGATATCTGAGGGCAGATGCCCTCTAATGTTCAGATCCCACTGTCTAGCGTAGTGCCTGGCACCCATTCATATTATTCATTTATTTTTATTTTTTCACGTTATTCCTTTAGCTAGAATTTGTTGAGCACTCATTTTTGCCAGGCAGAGAACAAGTCAGATAAGGTTCCTGCCCTCTTGGAACTTGAATTCTGTCGGAGGTGAGGGAGGTTTTATTTATTTATTTATTTATTTATTTATTTATTTATTTAATTTTTTTAAATATATGAAATTTATTGTCAAATTGGTTTCCATACAACACCCAGTGCTCATCCCAAAAAGTGCCCTCCTCAATACCCATCACCTCCCCTCCCCTCCCTCCCACCCCCCATCAACCCTCAGTTTGTTCTCAGTTTTTAACAGTCTCTTATGCTTTGGCTCTCTCCCACTCTAACCTCTTTTTTTTTTTTTTTTTTTTTTTTGGTGAGGGAGGTTTTAAACAAAGTAGTACTTTGATAAGACCTACAAGGAAATGGACATAAGTAGAGAATAACTGGGGGTCTGTTGGAGTGTGTAATCCAGGTGATCAGAAAGGTATCTGAGGAAGTGGCGTTCGAGACGCACCATAAAGGATACTCAGAGGAAGCAAGCTGTCTGTAGACACAGAGGAGTCAGGGCCAGCCGGGAGAAGTAGCCATTGCAAAGACGCTGAGGAGGGGGAGAGCTTGTTGTGTTTCAGGAAATGAAAGAAGACCAGTGTGGCTGGAAAGGCAGAGAGGAAGAATGTGGTACGAATAGGTCTTTGTAATAATAACTTGTCTCCTGGCTGTTGTGAGGGTTCTGAGTTAGTACAAAGGGCTTAGAACAGTACTCAGCCTATTTGAGTGCTAAACGAGATAGCTGTGAATACATGTGTCTAAAAAGGGGAAGTAGCAATTTAAAAAATTGGGAGGGGGCTGCACCGGCATAGAAGTTGGGCAGAATGCCATTTGGGGAACAAGTTATAGGTTAATAAGCCCGTCATTAGTAATTGCTGACATCAATATAATAAGGGCCTAAGCATTTACATGTAAAACGTCACTTGTGTATTTAACACTTGAGATGCAAGAGATGTAATTTCAGTTTTGTGTCTTAGTAACCAGGGCGGACTAGATTGTAGGTGTGTCCTGTGAAAGCTGCAGATATGGTTTTTGGAATATTAATAATAGCAAATACTGAGCCTTGCCTTAATCTTGTATTTACTATACTCCTTTTTTACATCAGGAAAACCAAGGCACACAGAGGTTTAAGTGACCTGCCTGAGACCGTCTGGCAAGTAAATGATCAAGCTGAGATGCCCATTAATGAGTCCACTCCTCTAACCACTAGAATTCTGAACTTATTTTCTTGTGAAGTCTCTGTTCTTGGGGGAAAAAAAAAAAGCGCTCTTCCTCTGGGGTAGGGTAGCTCTGAAACCGGCTGATTTTTGTGACACTAAGTAGTAGAGAGGTGACTGGGCCTTAGGACTTCCTTGGTGTTCTGTCTCTAACACGTGATTCTGCAGTCCTGGATTTTACGTCTAGATAGTGCAAATGTTGAATATTTTCTATTTATTTTAAAGTGATGTTAGTGGTTCCTTTTTCACAGAGAAATTCTTAATTACTGCTGGGCACATTGCAGTCAGGAATTGATCCCTTTCTGGCTTCCTTCTGTCAACCAGTATATTCATGAGTCACCTTCCTTTGCCACCTAGCCAGCAAATGCTTAGGGATTGGAGTACATGTTACCCAATCGAGCCAAAGAGCGAGAAAAGTAAATTCGTGAGGGGAATACATTCAAATACGAATATTCGTCTTGATGTGTTTAAACCTGTTGAGACAGTTCTGTCAGAGTTGAGGGACAGATTAATGATAGATATATTGGTTTCTTGTTTGCTTAATTTTTTAAGGCAGTCATTATTTCCTTGGGAAAAAAATACTGAAAAGAAAAAACCTGGTCATACAACACTATATGTCTCTGCAGTGAGTAATATTTACATGGTCCTTAATAATGTAATCTCTGAATGTTAGTTTGATCAACAGTGGTGTTATACATTTGTTCCATGGATAGGGAGAGGGAATGTGGGGGTAAGGTGAAAATCCTGATATTCTATAGTGAGAAAGTCTTTTGATAATATTTGTAACCAGAAAATCAAATAATATGTAGATATATGGAAAATAAATACCATTTTATATGTTTGAATTATTTCCTATTAGATCTCTTGTTTTAAGGAGTCAAGAGTAAACTATGGCTTCTAATAAATTAGAGATTTAACTTTATTTCATATAATGTTAAGTATCTTTTACTGAGATTTTGTGTAAATCTGTATAAATCTTTTGTGAGTATTCATTATTTTTTTTAATCTTCGTTTATTTTTAAGAGAGGGAGAGAGCATGAGCCGGGGGAAGGGCAGAGAGAGAGGGAGACAGGATCCAAAGCAGGCTCTGTGCTGACAGCAGAGAGCCTAATGTGGAGCTCGAACCCCCGAGCCGCAAGATCATGCATGACCTGAGTGAAGTCAGACACCCAACCCACTGAGCCACCCAGGAGCCCTAAGTATTTATTATTTTGTATGCTGTGAGAGCAAAAGTAGTTTGGTAAAAGGAGATATTTAAAATATCAGGTCTACCCTAGAAATAAGAAATTAACCTCACATTCTATTTGGGGCATAGATTTAGAAGTGCAAATGCTTTGTATATTTAGAGAAGTAGGTAAGATACTCTTCCTGTCATTTAATTCAATGATGCCATGTCAGACTAAACTCTTCCCTTCCTTTCACCTTTTTGTGCCCAGGTTCTGGAGTTAATCTGTCTTATGGGTTAAGTGAGATTTAATTGGCTAGTCTGGTCTTTGAGATAGCTAACCAAGGGTGTTTCGTGTCTTAGTGCGTTCTTGTTCATAACTCCTGAAGGGCCATCCTCACATGAAGGTGCCGTGTTAGGCAAGAAGTAAGGTCAGTAGAGTGGATCTTTTTCCCTCGGGTGACCCAGCCGGGGTTGCAGTTGAGTTGGTGAACAGCATGAGAGAACAAGAGCCCTGGGCAATTTGAGCTACAGATGGCGACTGGGGTAGTGTTTAAAGATAATGAATTTTGTTTCACTGTAAAAGCGTTAATGCCAGTGTTGGTGAGGGTGGGAGGAAACCAGGTTGGCTCTTATGACGATGGTTAGAAAGTAGCTGGAGGCAGTCTTTTTGAAGGACATTTATCAGAATGAGGTATATATCCCTTTGACCCAGAAGTCCCACTTGTAGAAACTGCAAACAGAAACTTGAAAAACTATAGCAACAGGCATGTACTGGAGTGTTCTTTGTGACGTTGTAGTAGCAAAAAGCTGACCATAAACTACCAGTTCACTAATGGATGATTAAATTATGGTACTTTGATACCGTGCGAGCATTAAAAGGGGGGATGGCTTAGATCTCTGTGTACTGATCAAGATGTCCTCCACGTATTCCATGGAGAGAGGTGTTTACACAACAGTTAACACTTGTGTGTCTGTGATGATATGAATGTGTATATATAAAATAAACTGGTATATCTGGGCAGTGAGACTAGCGGGTTAGGGGATGGGAAGGCCACGTTGGGCCCCACTCACATTTTAAAAGACAGTTTAGGGAAAAGGCCTACAAGTCAGTGCTTCACCAGAGGAGGTTATTCAGTTGTATTGAGAGGTGCACTCAGAACAGCACTCTGCCCTGTGGTGTGGCACCCGAACCCATCAGTCCTGTTTGACCCCGTGGTACAAACATGAGAGAGGGAAACTTAATAGTTTTGTCACCTTTTCGATGCCAGATTTTCTTCTATATATACACCCACTGTTGTGTGTGTCTAAGTTTGTTTTCTCTTGTTTTGCTATATTTGATTTTTTTTCACATTGTTTAATTATTCAGGAAGCACGCCTTGTGAGAAATTTGATTTTTAATTTCCTACCTGGACCTCATAACAATACAGCTTTTATTCTCTTACTGTTTATGCAGATTTAATACTCAAACTTTTTTACTTTAAATTATTAGACTAGCTTCCCTATCCTTATCACTTCCATACCTCTTAATTGTACCTGACAATCAATTAAAAAAGTTTTTTTTAATGTTTATTTCTTTTTCTTTTTAAAAAATTTTTTTTAATGTTTGGTTTTTGAGAGACAGAGTGTGAGTGGGGGAGGGGCAGAGAGAGAGAGGGAGGCACGGAATCCAAAGCAGGATCCAGGCTCTGAGCTGTCAGCACAGAGCCCGAGGTGGGGCTTGAACTTGCGAGCTGTGAGATCATGGCCTGAGCTAAAGTCAGATGCTCAACTGACTGAGCCACCCAGGCACCCCTGTGTTTATTTTCGATAGAGAGACAGAGTGTGAGCAGGGGAGAAGGGAGGGGCAGAGAGAGAAATACACACATAGAATCTGAAGCAGGCACCAGGCTCTGAGCTGTCAGCACAGAGCCCGACACGAGGCTCGAACCTGTGAACTGTGAGATTATGACCTGAGCCGAAGTTGGGCGCTCAACTGACTGAGCCACCCAGGCGCCCCAAACCTGTTACTTATCTCTTTATATGTGTATTGCTTTAAAAAGCCTGAGTCTGTACCACGGTCTTCCCTCATTTAATTTTTATGAAATCGAGGTTAAGGTGTTACTAATATTTGACACCTGCTATGCCTAATGAATGTGGAGTTGCAAAGTGGACAGCAGGTGTTGGTCCTTCATGTTCTGGAAAAGAACTAGGGAATCAAGAGGTCCTTCTGACCAGAGCTTTAGAGCAATGATTTATAATGGCAAACTAATGGTTTGTACGTGCATGTGTGTTCTTTTCCCCCTTTCCTTTGGGTTTATAGGCATTTATATTTGAATTTCAAAGAACTTGCTTTAAGAAATTCTTGAGATTATTGATGTTGTAAAATTACTGTGGGGGATTCTTGGTCTCTAGAGACACAAATGCATAATTAGTATGGAGAAGGAAAGGAGGAAGAGTCGTGGCCTGGGTTATGGACGTGGATCTTTCCATAAGTAGCTCCATGACGTTGAGATGTGTTGACTGCTTCATAAAAAGGAAAGGTTGGGGGCACCCGGGACTGTCCAATTCTTGCTTTTGGCTCAGGTCTTGATACCACAGTTTGGTTCGTGAGATAAAGCCCTGAGTCGGGCTCTGCACCGACAGCATAGAGCCTGCCTGGGATTCTCTCTCCCCCATCTCTGCACCCCACCCACATGCACACACGCGCATTTTCTCTCTCAAAATAAATAAACAAACATTAAAAAAAAAAAAAAAAAGGAATGACCGCATGCCTAAAATCTCTTCCTGCTCGTTTTCTGTGATCCATTGTTTTTCACTTTTCTATAATCTTCATCTGTAGAATGGGTACCACTGCTTGTATTTGTTAATTTTTATACAACACTTTGCAGTTGTGATATACTATATGTCACTTGGAGAGTGGCAAAGAATATATTTCCTTTAAAAATGTCACTGCTGGAGGGGCGCCTATGTGGTTCAGTCTGTTAAGTGTCCGACTTTGGCTTAGGTCATGATCTCACAGTTGGTGAGTTTGAAGAATCCTCTCTCTTTGCCCTCCCCCCGCCCCTTGTGCTCTCTTTGTCTGTCAAAAATAAACATTAAAGAAAAAAAAAGTCACTGCTGAGGCACCTGGCTGGCTCAGTAGAGCATGCGACTCCTGATCTCAGGGTAATGAGTTTAAGCCCCATGTTGGCCATAGAGCTTACTTCAAAAAAAAAAAAAAAAGTCACTGCTTACTGTAAATGATTCACATATGCTTTAAGTATGTCTGTGGGTAGGGATTATTAAACAACTCTGTTTTCATTGAGTGATATTGTAGTCTACGTGTCAAGTATTAGGGTAAAAACTGCTCTACTGTATTGAAAACAAAGGAAGTAAAGTTTTCAAAGATGTTCAGAGAAGAGAAGAACATTGGAAGCATGAAATGCCAAAGATACTGCATAAAGCCATATTAAATTTAGCTTAATAATACTTACTGAGAAGCCCCTCCCACTATGTCCTAGGCACTGTTGGCACGTTGAAGAAGCATACAGCCCAGAAGGGGAGATAGCATGTTTTTTTAAATAGATAGTTGCATGAGGATTTTGCAGAGGGCCACTGGACTCTTTGCATGTTTCTGTATCATTTATGGGGAAATTACATGTTGTCTTTGACTTCACAAAGTTTTCAAGTTCAGGTGCCATTGTCATCCTTAAGGTTGTGATTCATTTGTTTTTCTCCTCCAGCCTCCTGTGATTAGGTAGTCTGCCTTTGGAATGACAGGGTTCTTTCTGGTAGCTTCTTTGACATGTGGATAGTGGTTTCATCTGCCTCCAAACTGAAAACAGGAAAGGTGGAAGTTGTGATCAGGTACCAGTATCTTTTAATGTGTCCTACTCCTAAAATTTTTTCCGAAAATCGTTTTTTAAACCATTTTTCTGGAAAAGTTTTTTTTAAGGATTTTCATTGTGACCTTGATGTCTCTGGGGTGTCTTCTGTCTCGAGAATCTTTTAAGTCCTCATTTTTTCTCCACAGTTCAAAGCTCTGTTCTAAATATATGGATGTTTGACTAGTTCCCTCACAGTGCATGTCAACCTTCCAGAGAGGTAGAGTGTAGCTAAATGTATACAATCTTCTGATTTAAAAAAGGAAGAAGAAGAAATGGTAGGTATTGGAAATTAAATAAAAGTAAATAATTTTGTTTTATTATGAAATTTTTCAAGTGTGCACAAAATGAAAGATGAGTTCACTGAGTCTCTGTCACTTAAAACTTTGCAGTTATCAGGACTTTCTCACACTTCTCATTTTCTTCTGTCTGAAATATTTTAGGGCAAATCCCAGACATTGTTGTCATTAACAACCACATAAATCAGTTGGTCCCTCTTAAAAATAGAGACATTTTCTTAAAGAGCCATAATATCCTTATCATGCTTAAGATAATAAGCAATTCTCTGGGAAAATGATTTATTTTTAACATACTGTGTATTTTATCTTTGAATCAAGCTATAACAAATCATGAAAATTAAGCTTTTGATTAATCTTATGATTTATTTAAGACTAATATACTATTTAGTTAATATATTGTTAATTTATGTATATGATTTCTACATTTTTAATTAAAAGTAAACAAAATACACAGTTGCCAGAATAGCAAAACAGTGAAGTTTATTAAAGAGCTATTTATATTTTATTGATAACCTTTTATTTTGAAAGTAAACAAAATGAACAGTTGCCATAAAATAGCAAAGCAGTAGAGTTTTTTAAAGAGCTATTTATATTTTATTAATAATCTTCTAAATATTTTGAAGTGCTTAACTGGAATTTGAGCTTCTTAGAAAGTATATATTTTATTTCTGTTTTTTGTTTTCTTTTAGGTTTATGTATTTTCAGAGAGAGAGCACAAGTTGGGTAGGGGCGCAGTGGGGGTGTGTGTGTGTGGAGAGAATCCCAAGTAGACTCTCATGCTGTCAGCGCAGAGCCCAATGTGGGGCCCAAACTCACTAACCATGAGCTCAGGTCTGACCTGAGCCAAAGTTGGACACTTTAACCGACTGAGCCACCGAGGTGCCCCCATTTTACTTGTTTTGACTGGGGTTTTTTTGGTCTCAGGATGGCATCATTTTTCCATATTTTCCTTTGCTTTTCTATTGGGCTTTATAGGTCTGCTTTATTTTTTAATGTTTATCTTTGAAGGAAAGAGAGAGTGTGAACAGGGGGCGAGGGGGTGTCAGAGAGAGACACCCACACATACAGAATCCAAAACAGGCTCCAGGCTCTGAGCTGTCAGCCCAGAGCCCAATGCGGGGCTTGAACTCACGAACTGCTAGATCATGACCTGAGGTGAAGTCGGTCGCTTAACCGACTGAGCCACCCAGGTGCCCCATAGGTCTGCTTTATAAAACCTTTTTGTGGGGGGTGAAGTGGGGCTTAGATTTCCTGTATGACTTTCTGATATATTTCCCTTTTCTAAAATCTATTTGAAAGAATCATTTTCTGTGACTTATGACTCTTAATTTTTCTTTGGAATCTTTTACTTTATTATTTGGAACTCTGGAAGCCGAATAATGCATCCAGGAAAAGCTAAGTTATGATGATTTTCCCATTAAAAAAAATAACATTTACTTAGATCTTGCCAGTGTTTACTTTGGTTTCTGACATGGAAGCTTTAAATGAAAGCATAACACTTGAGGGAAAAAAATCTCTTCTAAGGCTAGTGTGATTTATAGTCTGCTGGGTGGTAATGAACATGCTTGCTGTTTAACCTTGTTATTACCCATTGAAATTTTTGACTATGTAAAATTTTTGAAACACATGCTACCTAAAAAAAATAGTACATGCTACCTTTTACCCCTTAGATAAAGTATCTTTATTCAGTATATCCTAGTAAGTTGTCAAAGTTTTTTGCTTTACAAGCTTCTGGAGAACACATACTTATTTTGAAAAGACTGTTTTTAAATAAGTGATCACTCAATCACTTAGGTTTCTGGCAGTTACAGTCAACTAATTTAGTTGTAAACCTGCAAACAAACAACTGGAAAAGTATATTGGGGCACCTGGGTGGCTCAGTCGGCTGAGCATCTGACTTCGGCTCAGGTCGTGATCTCGCAGTTCATGAGTTCGAGCCCCGCGTTGGGCTCTGGTGCTGATGGCTTGGAGCCTGGATCCTGCTTCAGATTCCGTGTCCCCTTTTCTCTCCGACCCACCCCTGCTTGTGCTCTGTCTCTCTGTCTTTCAAAAATGAATAAACATAAAAAAAATTTTTTAAGTGTATTTTATTTATTGGAGAATGTCTTTTTTAGAATTTTTTTTCTTAATTAAATTTTATGGGGGCACCTGGGTGGATCAGTAGGTTAAGCATCTGACTGTTGATCTCAGCTCTGGTCTTGATCCTCAGGGTCATGAGTTCAAGCCCCGCATTGGCTTCCATGCCTACTTAAAAAAAATAAATAAAAATTAAGAAAATTAAAAGTTCATAAACTTTGGTTATCTGATTTTGATAACCACCATAGATAACATTTTAAAGGACGGTAGCCCACTAACAGCTCTCAAACATAGCTAAAAACAAACCAAGGGGGATGCCTAGCTGGCTCCATGAGAAGAGTATGTGGCTCTTGATCTTGGGGTTGTGAGTTTGAGCCCCATGTTGGGGGTAGAGATTACTTAAAACAAAAAAACTTAGGAAAAGAACCTGCCAGTGCCTCCATAACAGTATGGGAAGTTTCTATTTCACAAAATAAGCATATGCCTTGTTAGTTCCAGATGACGTCATTGTATTTTGTGGTGCCATATAGCAACCATTATTCATAATGAAAACATCAAGAAAGGATGTTTGTTTTGTTTTAGTATTCTCAAGAATGTAGAAGAAACTTAATTTTTTAGATATTAAAAAAGATTTTGCTTAAGTAAACTTTAGTTCTGTGGAAACTAATCTCTAGTCAGTTTTGTATATTTTTTACATTAAAAAAAATTGAATTCCTGAGGTGCCTGAGTGGCTCAGTCGGTTGAGCGTACGACTCTTGATATCAGCTCTGGTCATGATCCCAGGGTCCTGGGATCGAGCCCTGTATTGAGGTTCTCTCTCCTTCTGCCCCTCCTCCCCCACCCCCCACCCCAAAATTTGAATTCCTGTTGTGTCAGATACTGGGCCAGGTACCTTTCTTTGTAGGTATTTTATTTCATTTCATCTTCAACAATCCTGTGAATGAGGTAGAAATCCCTCCTCAGTCACCCACTGCCCCCCCCTCTTTTTTTAAAGATTGGGAAATAAGCTGAGAGTTAAGTGATTTACAAAATAACTCCTTAAAAAATTTTTTTTCACTGTTTACTTATTTTTGAGAGAGCATGAGCATGAGCCCCACGCTATCAGCACAGAGCCCTATGTGAGGCTCGATGTGAGGCTCGAACTCAAACTGTGAGATCATGACCTGAGCCGAAGAGGGAAGTTGGAAGCTTAACCGACTGAGCCACCCAGGGACCCCAAGGTCACTTTTTAAATCACAAGTGTTCATCTGCTTATAGTATATCGTTGCTTGGTTTATCCATTTATACTTCAAATTTTGTGTGTTCAAAACCGAACTTAGCATCTTCCATAAAAAATTTGCCCCTTCTGTCCTGTGTTCCACCTTGCCATTAATAGTATCACCTCTGCTGTCCGACAAGGCTAAAACTATAGTCAGACCTCAGATTGGCAGTTTCAGGTCATGCCTGTCTTGCAACTTCATATGTTCATTTTATATAGTATTGATTGAGTCCCTACTATGTGCCAGGCACTCTTCTAGGCCCTAAGAATGCAGCGGTGAACAAACCAGAGAATCCTTGTCCTTACGAAGTTTGCATTGTGTAGTAGGAGACAAGAGATAAATAAAATACATAGTATATTAATTAGTTGCTGGGAATGTAGCAGCCTGTGGTTGTAAGTAGAATGATCCCAGAAAGCTTCACTGAGAAACATTGGAGCACATGTGCTCTGTTTACATTTAGAAATGAGATTGACTTAGAAATCTGGTTTTTTTTTTTTTTGGTTTCCCACGAAAATGAGATACTCTAGCAGCACTGGAGCTGCTTTCTATCAGCTATGCTGTGTCTAGTCAGTTGCAAAGGCTGAGAAGTCTCTCTAATCTCTCCCATCATTCCCATGGCTGTTACCTTAGTTGAGGCCTTGAATGTTTCTTTTCTGCTCTTTTGCTTTTACTGTTTATCACCCCTTCAGCCAGTCCTACAAACCACAGCTCACGTAGCTTTGTGTAAAGCACAGTTGCGTTCACTGTGCCTAGGAATACAGACTGTCTCTGTTCACCGTATAAAATCCATACTTTGGGGCCATTTGATAATCTGGTCTTGGCTTACTTTCTTACACTCCCCATGGTCTACTCATCACAATAAAAATGTAGTGGTCCCCATTCTGTGGACATATCCTGTGCTTTTCTGTTTTTGTTTTAAATGCCTCTCCCACCTCTGCACATCTAAATCCCATACTGTTCTTAAGCCCTGTGTAAATCCATCACTGTCTATACCTGCAAACTAGAAGAAATCTATTTCTGTAGACCCTAGTAGCACTTGGTGCAACCCTTTTTTACCTTTACTCTTTAACGTACAGATCTCCTGTTCCCTTGCTAAATTTTAAGCAGGTTCGTCCAAGAGTGGTTTGTGTTTGCCTTATGGCTCTTGGGTGTAGAATATTTAGTAAACCAACTTTTTAACAGAAATAAAGCCTGTGATCTTTTGTGGATTTAATAGATGCTAACAGTATATTCTCCATAGCTCAGCACAATAGATTCCTGTCACTTCATGTGGAAAGCTTAAAATATTTTGGAGGGTGATACAGGGAATAAAATCGTCTGAGTTTAGGAAATATGACACCTGCATATTGTTTTGTTGATTGCTCTTGACATTGTATTATTGTCTCCCAGATTGAGATAAATGATAAAAATATGCCCTTATTCTTTATATTTTATTTCATCACTGGCAGAAGGCTTTTTCCTTCCCTATTACTGCCTTTCATCCTTTTCCCCATGCTTATTTTCTTGATAGCTTTTATTTCTGCTGTTTTCATTATTTCTCTTTTCTGTAAAAGTCCTCCCCTCTCCTCATAAAAAGAATACAAACCTTTAAAAGCCTTTTTTTTTTTTTTAATTCAAACTTTCATCTCACCCAGGAGCCTCTGCTGTTGTACATGACCATTTTTCTTTACAGATGTACCTTTGTTTAAGGTATAAGTAATTATTGCCCAGAGGCTATTTGTCATAGGTATGCAAAAGCTATGCTCATATTCCTTCTGAGTGGTTGAATTTTTCTTAGACATCCTTTTGAATTTCATTCATCTAGAATGTCACTTGTTGAGTTGCTACCTTGGCAGAGTATTCTTCTCTTTCAATAAGAAGTCTTTGTTCTTTTACGTACTGGATCATTTGCTGCCTTTTTCTTCCTCAGACTAAGTACTGGACCTCAGGAAAAAATGTTGGATTGTTTCATAAGCTTTTTTTTTTTTTTTTTCCCCCTTTAAATGTTTGTTTATTTTGACGGGGGGAGAGAGTGCACACGAGAAGGGGAGAGGCAGAGAGCTGGGGAGACAGAGAATCTCAAGCAGGCTCTGCACTGCCGGCACAGAGCCTGACGTGGGGCTCAAGCCCATGAACTGTGAGATCGTGTGCTGAGCTGAAAGAAAAATCAGATGCATAACCGATTGAGCCACCCAGGTGCCCCGCCCCCCCTTCATAAGCTTTTGAGAAACAGCTACAGCAGCTAAGTTCTTCTACACTGTTAGAACTTTTCTTATGGAAAATTTCAAACATAAAAGAACAATGTGGTGACTGCTCCCCACTCCAGGCACCCATCATTCAGATTCAGTAATTCCTACCTCAAGGCTTCCGCCATTTCTTCTGTACCCCTTTCCTAACTCTGCCCATACTGGGTTATTTTAAGGCAAATTCTAGACATCATATAGCTTAGTTCGTAAATATTTCAGTGTACATCCCTAAAGGAGGATTCTCTATAAACATAACCCAATATTATTTTTGTGATATTTTGCACATTAATGGGTTCACAAGACATGCTGTGTTTTTATTAAGAATACCAGGTAGTAAATAAAGGTTGGCAAGTTTCTTCAACTTTCAGAATGTGATTAATCTCAAGGAGGGTTGGAAATAGACTGGTCTGAACATACATAGAGAAAGCCACACAGATTGCTTCTACTTTCTGTACAGAAGCACATTCTTCACCCCAGTCCCTTACTTCCATGGACACAGCTCAGGGAGGCCACCCTCATTTATTTTATAAGCTCATTATCAGTAAACTTAGGAAACAATGCTGTCTGATTCCTAGGTCTTTGACCTGTTAAGGTCAATCCTGTGGCACAGGCTTTTAGCCCTTGGCTCTCTTTCTGGAAAATTCCAGAACTATATAAAAATCATTTCTAAAATCCCGATAGACACGTTTTGCCAAGAATGTCAGTTATCTCTTGACAGTTTGGCATTAACCTTTAAATATTAGATTGTGTAATCATAATGCCATTCAGGGGAAATAAGGGGGTGGGTGGCTGGCATTTTAAAAGTGAAATGAACTTGGGTTCCTGGGAATGTTAATCATTATTCTACCAAAAATGCTGATAGTACTTAATAGTGAAATGCTAAGTAAGTAAAACGCAGTATTTTGCGAACAGCTTAGATCAGAGGTGAGTAAAATGTGGCTTTATGCGTTTGTTTAACATATTTTTACCAGAACAGTATCTGAAGGTTATTTTCTGCTTTTAAGCTTTGAAACTGAGAAAGTAATGAAGAAACCTTCTAGTGAGCTCCTGCCAGTCTGCTAGCCTGATCAGAAATAGATCATTATTTTTGTCATTGTAACCTGCCTTCTCATTTGCCTTCCTTGCCCTTGACTTTGCAGCAGAGAGGAGAAAGAAACTCGCGGCCTCTACCATAAACACACATGGTAACAGCAGTCAAGTAATTTTATATTTTTTGTGGGCAAGTCAGTCATTCATGGTGATGAAATGGCTTATTTTTAATGCAGTGTTTTTCTTTCAACTAAACTTAAATTCTTTTTTTCCATCTGATTTAGTTGTCTGTACCATTCCAAGGCAGCATAAATTTAGCACAGCTTCTTCGTTTTACCAACTTGGTAGGAGTTTTAAAGGTTTCATTCAGCTTACTTGAGCTTTTCATATGAAATGGACTCTAAGAACTCTAATTCACTAATAATGTGTAACTAAAGACAGAGCCAGTATATCTGACGTGGAAGACCATACCAGGGATTGTGGGAAAGGGGAGGTTTGGAGCATTGATTTCCTAAAAAAAAATTTTTTTTAATGTTTATTTTTAATTTTTGAGAGAGAGAGAGTGAGCGCACAGGCAGGGAAGGGGCAGAGAGAGAAGGGTGCAGAGGATCTGAAACGGGCTATATGCTGACAACAGAGGAGCCCAACACAGGGCTTGAACTCCCCAATCGTGACATCATGACCTGAGCTGAAGTTGGGTGCTCAACCAAGTGAGCCACTCAGGCGTCCCCGGAGCATTGATTTCTAATCTCATTTTAACATGACTCTTTGGAGAGTAGATAAAAGCATGGGCTAACTCTCAAACAGGTCACAAAATGGAAGAAACCCAGATTTATTGCAGCCATGTAAAGGATAGAAATGATCTCAGTTTTCTAGAAGAGCCATCCATGTGGATAACAGAATTTTAACTGATTAAGAGTAATTGCTGTCAGGGCACCTGAGTGGCTCAGTCGGTTGAGCGTCCAACTTTGGCTCAGGTCATGATCACACGATTTGTAGGTTCCAGCCCCTCGTCGGGCTCTGTGCTGACAGGTTAGAGCCTGGAGCCTGCTTCTGATTCTGAGTCTCCCTCTCTCTTCGCCCCCCCCCCCCACATTCTCCCTCTCTCTCTCAAAAATAAATATTTTAATCAGTGCTACTCATAGCAAGTTAGTTCTGGCTAATGAGGAATGCTGCTTCTACAGATTTTTATATTTAAAAAATTAGTTTATGACTTCTTTCGTTAAACTCATTTAAATTTCTGCCTTACTCTATTCTTTCATTATCCTTGTGAATTTATTTGGTTTTGTTTAATGACTGGGATATCTTTCTCTGTACTACTTTATTCAGTTGACTACTACTGGATACCCCAAGCTGAGCAGAAACATACATTGGAAGAGCTCTGGGTGGGGAGAGGGCATCAGTAAACACTAGTGAAATAAGAGAGTTGGACGCCTAAGCATCTGAGCCACCCAGGCGCCCCTAATTTCCGTTTTTAAATTTCACATATTCCAGTAAACATATTTGCACGTTTCAGATATACTTTGTCTTACTTTTAGTAAACTTTTGGTTAGACAATAGCATATATATATGAAAAATCGTTTTCGTAACTCAGTGATAAATGAAACAGTAATGGTTTAATCAGCACCCCAGAAATCCCCCTCAAACCACTTCCTGGTGCTCACAGTCTCCACTAGGGTAGCTACTCTCCTGATGTCTGACACCGTTGATTTATTTAGTCTCTTTGAAATGTGTATGGCTAGAATCATATTGTGTCTACTCTTTGGTATCTGGTTTCTGTCACTGTCATATCTGGGAGACTCATGCACTTAACATGTTGCAATTCATTTTTTATTGCTGTGCAGTATTCTGTTGGGTGACAACCATAAGTCCTTTTCATTATTGGGGAGTCTCTGGGTCGTAACCTAATTTTTGGATTTGTAAGCAGCACCGTGAGCATCCTTGAACCTGTGTTTTGGTGATCACGGCTATACCTGACTATTGGGAGGGTGCAGTTGTGGAGCTTTACCACGCCAGCGGTTTTCCAGGATGGTTGAAACTGTGTCACACTCCCACCAGCAGTTTCTGGTTATTTTTTTATAAAATAACTTCATAAAAGGGAAATTTGAATAAAAGATAAATGCATTTTGAGTTTTGGAATATAGTGTTAAATTTACCCTCAGGAATACTAATTTGTATTCCACTGAACACGAGGTTTTCATCAGCTCTTTTATCTTTATCAGTGTATAGTGGAAAAGAGTGGAAAACGTGTGATTTTTAAACTAATGAGTTGAAATTTTTTTAGCTTAATTATGCTCATTCAGTTTTCTTGGCTGTTCTTGTCTTTTCTTTGTCAAGGTGTTTCTCATGTTTCTTATTGCTTTGTAATAACCTTATATATTTTAATTCACATGTTTTGGTCATATGCTATAGTTTTTTTTCCTTCCTAGGTTGTCCTTTGTTTTAATTTTGCCTTTTATGGGGCGCCTGGGTGGCTCAGTCAGTTGAGTCTCATTTTCCCTCAGGTCTTGATCTCTGGGTCATGAGTTCAAGCCCTGCGTTTGGCTCCATGCCGGGCTTGATGCCTGCTTAAAAAAAATGTATACATACCTATTTTTTGTCTTTTACAATACAAACGTTTTACATGTGTGTTTGTGCTTGTATCTGCTAATCTTTTCCTTTCTGGTTTCTGGCTTTGGTGTCATTCTTAGGAAAGCCTTTTTGCCCCAAGATTATTTTTTTATTTTTAAGTGTTTATTTTTGAGAGAGAGCACAAGTGGGGGAGAGGCGGAGAGAGAGGGAGACACAGAATCTGAAGCAGACTCCAGGCTCTGAGCTGTCAGCACAGCTGAAGTCAGATGCTTAACCTACTGAGCCACCCAGGAGCCGCCAAGATTATTTTTTAAAAAGTCTGTTTTCTTCAAGGGCTTTATTGTGTTTAATTTTGTTTATTGTAACTAGGTTTAACTTACAACACAAGGTGCTCTTTTGGCTCGTTTGTTTGTTTTAAGACAATTTAAGCCTGTTGTACGTTTATTTATTACATAAGCATTAGCTTTGGAATATTTTGCCAGGTGTCAGAAGGTGACTAGTCAGGTAGAATTTACCCCAAAGCGTCCATGAATGTCTCATTTGACCAAGCGAGAAATGAAGCCCATTTTACAATGTGGATGCTATTTGAGTCCTTTCGGTGTGCATGTTATTAAAATAGTTTTCATTTAGAAAAGAATGAGATCAAAGTAGCATAAACTAAATTGTCTTGTTACATGTCTTTAGCGGAGATTGTTCAAGGCTCTTCAGCAAGGCACTTTCCCAAAAATACACCCAGCCCCTCTGTTTCGTGGCCCGTAGGACCACAAAATAAGAAAGCCAAATATGTAATTTCAAATCTTTTAAAAAGACCATATTTCTTTATATAAGAGAATGTTTTTACATTTCTTTCAGTTCTTTCCCTTTGTATAATAGTACATGTAATTAAAATGTAATTGGCATTGCTGACGGAGAAAGATAAGACCAGTTTATCATAACTGGTGGTTAGGGGTTTAGTTGTTTTTTTTTTTTAACGTTTATTTATTTTTGAGACAGAGAGAGACACAGCATGAACGGGGGAGGGGCAGAGAGAGAGGGAGACACAGAATCGGAAGCAGGCTCCAGGCTCTGAGCCATCAGCCCAGAGCCCGACGCGGGGCTCGAACTCGCAGACCGCGAGATCATGACCTGAGCTGAAGTCGGACGCTTAACCGACTGAGCCACCCAGGCGCCCCGGTTTAGTTGTTGTTTAATTTCATTGTGAGATTTGAGGGCCCTCCAAAGCCCAGCACCTAAAATTCCTGAGTCATTATTTGTTTGGACTACAAAACAGAAACATAAAACAGGTACATATTGAACCAGTAGCTCTCTTTTCTGATTCGGGTTGGTTTGGTTCCTATAGGTGAATATTAGTACCTTAAAGAGGTGAGAGTCTCAGGGACAGGCAAGTTTTTGAGGAAGAGACCACAGAAGTGTTGCTTCTGTGAGGAGAGCCCTGGCATGCATCGGAACCCAGAGGCCAGTCTAAGGGGCAGAGAGATTTGGAAGGGAGAGAAAGCATAGGTGAAAGGAAATACTACAGACAACATTTTGGTTTTTGTTTTTTTAAATTTTTTTGCTGGTCTTTTGCATTTAACAGTACTTGTTAGCAAGGTGGCATCACTAATTATTTGATTATTCTCCAAGCCGGTGGCGGGGGGAGAACGGGTGGGGACTTGGCTTATTAGTAAATCCATAATTTTAGGAGCACAGCATTTATAGTTTAGGAGAATCAGTGCTATGCTGAGTATTTGAATTTGACTAAAGGGAATAATGGAGTTTATGTTAAAGGGTCACTGGGAGTAGGTTGGGGAAGAGAGCTCACAGAGGAGAGAAAAATAAAACTAAGTGCCTGTTTTTCATTTATGTATATACATTATGTACATGCATTATATCCAATATACATTATGTATTGTATATACATATACATTATGTATATACAAAATGCAGTCTTACACATTGTACATATTTGACCCATTCAGTCCTTACAGAAATTCTATGAAGTGGTGTTTCCCGGTTGTCAAAGAGTGAGTTCATGTTATTCTGCATGGGCCCGCAAAACCAGCAAATGGCGGTCCTGGGATTTGAACTCCAGCTTCTGAATCTAAAGCTCATTCCCTTTCTTTTCACAAGAGTATATATTGCCTTCTAAGTGACCAGAATGACTATGTATATTTTATATTGTCAGTTTCATATCAAATGTTGGTAACAGTTTACATAGCATATCTTGGGGATATCATCTTTAGTTCTAGGTAATATAAAGCCTGTGTACTTTCCTTTACCTTCTGCCTTAGCATTGAGAGTAAGCATGAGGTTACGATCCTGGGAGGACTCAATGAATTTGTAGTGAAGTTTTACGGACCACAAGGAAGTAAGTACACATGTTGATGTGCGCTCTTCTTTTTCTTTTTTCTCTACTCCTTAATAAGTAATGAGAATATCAGTGACAGGTGGTGGCGGGGTAGTATCTGAACAGTAAATTTAATGCAACTGTAGAACCAGTGAGGAAGTCTTGCTTTTATCATAACTCTTTATATGCTTTTCTCTTTTATCTCCATGCGACAGTATTAAACATGAATTGTGAATACTCTTGTTTATTTTTATTTATTTTTTAATGAGTGGCTACTCAGTGGATGGTTTGGGGGAAAGTTTCATGTATTTTTTCTATTTCTGTTTTTGGGTTTGGTTAGGGGTGGTCAACAGGGTAGATTGAAGTAGGAGGCTGTTATTTACCAATTAATTGAATAGTGCTTAATACTTTACAAAATCAGGTAAATGTAGGGGAGAAATGAGTCTTTGCTTATTTTCCAAGTCTAGATCTTTAAAAAATACATATTTTTAAATATTTATTTATTTTTGGTAGAGAGAGGGACCAATCAAGAGCCAGGGAGGGGCAGAGAGAGAGAGAGAGAGAGAGAGAGAGAGAGACACACACAGAATGTGAAGCAGGCTCCAGACTCTGAGCTGTCAACACAGAGCCTGATGCAGGGCTTGAACCCACGAGCCACGAGATTGTGACCTGAGCCAAAGTCAGATGTTTAGCCAACTGAGCCATCCCAGTGCCCCCAACTCTAGATCTGTTAAAGAAAAGTATTTTAGGGGCACCTGGGTGGCTCAGTCGGTTAAGCGGCCGACTTCGGCTCAGGTCATGATCTCACAGCCCGTGAGTTCGAGCCCCGCGTCGGGCTCTGTGCTGACAGCTCAGAGCCTGGAGCCTGCTTCGGATTCTGTGTCTCCCTCTCTCTGACCCTCCCCCGTTCATGCTCTGTCTCTCTCTGTCTCAAAAACAAATAAACGTTAAAAAAAAAAATTTTTTTTTTAAAGAAAAGTATTTTAATCTGAACATATAATAGCTACTAATTATGGGGTCCCTGACTCTTGAAGGAATTAATTTACAAGGTTTTCGAAAGAGATTAGGATTTAATGTTTCACCTTTACTCAGATTTGTTTTTTAATGTGGAAACACACAGTTACAATGTTTAACATTTTTACTTGTATTTCAGCACCATATGAAGGTGGAGTATGGAAAGTTAGAGTGGATCTTCCTGATAAATACCCTTTCAAATCTCCATCTATAGGTATGTAACTACTCAATTTGTCTCATTAGTGAGTTTTGAAATCAAAGAGAAAAAGAGGGGAAAAAAGCCTACATTTTATGGGAGATAATTCCAGAAATGGTTACTTAACTGAATTTTTCCTTTTTGGGCTTTGGTTAATTAATTAGTGACTTTCTGTGGGACTTCCTAGTGTGACAGAAGATGGTGAAATGAACCCTTTGCATGATTGTAATGATCCTAACTCTAGATTTTTCTGTCAGGGTAAGATTAAATAATCTTAAAGGCCCACTGTCCATTCAGGCTAAGTAGTAAAATAATAAACGTGTTTTAAGTCTCATTTTAATTGCTAGATTATTGGAGTTAATGTTATGTAGTGTCTATTCTAATTCTGTCATTTAAAAATCCTCTTTAGATCCTCCTTTGCTTTTTGTTCACTCCAACTCTGGGTACCTAGCAGTGAAATCACCCTTTTCCGTTCTCTCCACTCCTCATCGTTTTAGCCCCCTGAGCAGCTGAAGAAAGTAGAGTAGGAGCCTCAGTGGGATTGTATAAAGAGGTACTTTTTCTTCACCTTCATCTTCTTTCTGCCCTAACTGGTGATATTATTAACCCGGCACCCCCATTAAGGCACTTAGTGACAATTTAGGCATTTTAGCATCAGTCGCTAAAGATGTATATCGGATTGAAGGTTGACACTTTTTTTTTAAGTTATTTATTTTGAGAGAGAGAGAGAGAGAGAGAGAGACAGTATAAGTGGGGGAGGGTCAGAGAGAGAGAGGGAGAGAGAGAATCCCAAGCAGGCTCCACACTGTTAGCACAGAGCCCAGTGTAGGGCTTGAACTCATGAACCGTGATATCCTGACCTGAGCCGAAATCAAGAGTCGGACGCTTAACTGACTGAGCCACCTGGGTGCCCTGAAGGTTGACGCTTGTAAAAATTTTGAGACTGTGTAATGGTAGTAACTCAGCTAATTTAACCTAGGTTTTAAAATTTTCATTCTAAAGATGATTTTGAAATATTATAAAATACTGACCAATTTTAGGAAAGAAGAAAAAAATAAAATTGGAATCGATTATACATTTTTTGACAGTCACACTGATCCTCATGTTCAGATTGCCAGAGTTCATACATCTTGCTACCGCTATGGGCTCGTTTCTGGAAGTAATGCTAGGTCTCTTGGAGTTTAGATACCACACACCGTACCCACCCTTCAACAAAAGTTTTCTTTCTCCGCCCCCCTCCCCCAAAGAGGTGGACCAAAGACATCCTAAGCTTTATGTTTTGATTCTAGGCCCCCACCTTTCTGTCTAGGATAAGTCATGTGAAAAAGATAGGATCGTTACAGACTAATTTTCATTCAAATGCAGCGGCTTCTCCCGCACCATCTAGCTACTTACTGCTCTCAAGCTTTGTGCCTTAAAAACACTACAGAGCACCTATAACTCCTTCTTAGGCTGGGAACTCTCGGTGTTCATTTTAAGAATAAATTGGTGATTTCCTTTTAAGGTCTCTGGGCTGATTTTTCTAAACTCAGGGAGGGAGAAGATACTTTATGAATGATTGAGTTGGAAATTTCCCTCTTGCTACAAGGGCCTCTGAGGTGTAGGGTTCTCAGATGGTGAAATAGGAAGGGAGCTGTGAGGTGTTGCATTTTTGAGATAATCCCCAAGTATATCTGACTTAATGCCTGTATAGTTGGGGCAGCACCCCTTCCTAGTTCCATCCCAGGGAGATGGAATGTGGTGTTACTCAGTTTGGAAGGGCTTTTCTTTCACGTTGTGGTTGCCTGTCCCCCATTCATCTCTTCTTTTGATACAGGCGTCTGAACTTGTGTGTAGTTGAGCGGTATGATCTTCAAATCTTTACATGTGGAATGTCCACACCATATAAATTCATTCAGATATATTTCATAAGTGTCTGTTTGCTTAAAGACTAAAAGCATGCTGGATACCGTTTTGAGCCCTAAATTCCTAGTTAGAAAGAAAATAGTATTTAACAGGCAACTATAGAAAACAATTACATATCCTGTAGAAATGTAGTTATTTCTCAAACCTTATCTTATTTTTCCAGATAATGTAACTGTTTCATCATAACTTTCAAAGTAAAAATATCTTAACTTGGCCTGGTTTGTTTATTAACTAATGACGCAATAGAAGCCTATGTACTTTCTTAAATTAATGATGTAATATGAAATTGCTTGGGACAAATGACTAGGCTGATTTAACTTCTTCATAATTTTTCCTTTGCCTTGCTGTGCGCTTTTAGAACTTGGTAATGCTTACAGATGTGTACCATCTTCTCTTAGGGAAGTAGGTCTAGTTGAAATATTTGTACAAGCTGTGTTTGTTTCCTCCAAAGGAAGGATTGCATAAGAGAGTTATAATCAGTTGTGTGTGGTCACCCATTTTCAGGTCATCAACAATGTAATTGCTGAATTTGCCTTAAACATTTTGAGAGGTAGTAGCTCATTTAGAATAGCCAAGGTTTCCTTTTTGAGTTGTATAGATAGTTGTAGAAGTATGCAGAAGGGCAAGGAGGTGAAATAAACCCAGACTTAAGGTTCTTTTTAAACCCTGCCTCTGTAGTATCTAGGCAGGCATACCCTTCTTCCTGAGCCAAATTTTGAGCTCTTAAATATTAAGATATGCAGGATTAAGCATCCTTAATGCTTAGATCCTGGAATGTTAAAAAAAAAAATTATATATATGTTTGGTATTTATTGATTTTTTGTAAATGTTTATTTTGAGAGAAAGCATGCATGCGTGTGGGTGAGGGGCAGACAGACAGAGAGAGAGAGAGAGAGAGAGAGAGAGAGATTGAGATTGAGAGAGAATCCCAAGCAGGTTCCATGCTGTCAGTGCAGAGCCCGACTGGAGTTCAATCTCACAAACTGTGAGATCACGACCTGAGCCGAAATCAAGAATCTGACGCTCAACTAGCTGAGCCACCCAGGTGCCCCAATTGGTTGATTTATTGACTGATTGATTGATTGTATAAATGCTCCATATTCTTAGTATGAATGTAAGAAGGTCCAGGTGACCAAAAATAAAGAAAAATTAAAAATGTCTCATAATCCTGTCCCTCAATGGATATCATCATTACATCCTGGTATATGTATTTTAAGACAATTTTCTATGCACATTTAAGTATATATTCAATATAATTTGACATGCTTATCTCTCAGAGTATCCTTTAAATAAATTTTAGAGAGGGGTACCTGGGTGGCTCAGTCGGTTGAGCATCCAACTTTGGCTCAGGTCATGATCTCACGGTTTGTGAGTTTGAGCCCCGCATGGGGCTCTGTGCTGACAGCTCAGAGCCTGGAGCCTGCTTCGGATTCTGTGTGTCTCTCTTTCTGCTCTCTCCCCACTCATACTCTGTATCTCTCTCAAAAATAAATAAAACATTAAAAAAAAATAAGTTTTAGAGAGTTTTTCAGAAGTTACATGATTGCCTGAGTTCTAAGTAAAAATGTTCTTTGAAAACAATTTATATCATTATATAAGTGTTGGTTTTTTTTGAAAATAGCAATAAAGCTATCTCAAATTATCTTTGGAAAGAGAAGGAATATAAACACAATATATATAGAAGGAATATAAGCAGGTTATGAACTGACTTTTTAAATGCCATCATCTTAAGCTGGTCTTTTGGAATTTTATATTCTCTTTTGAGTATCATAAGCAATGATATTTATGAAATCATCTTGATGCTTTGAGGCTGGATATAAATTTTTGAGATGGCTAAAGATCATTTAATTTCACAGAATAAGATGATGGAAAAACTGAGTAACATCAATCGGAGTGTAAAATGATATATGATTATGAAATTGGCTTAAGAATTATGATTTTCTTGTGAACTGGCCCTAACAGCACTTTCAAAGAGAATTTATAAAACTCCTAATCAGTTGTAACATCATTGAAGTAAGTATTTGCATAGCTTTCCAGAGAGACTGCTTTGAAATAAATCATATTTGAATTAAAAAAAAAATGTTTAATGTTTTATTTATTTTTGAGAGAGAGGGAGACAGAGTGTCAGCAGGGGAGGGGTAGAGAGAGAGGGAGACACAGAATCCAAAGCAGGCTCAAGGCTCTGAGCTGTCAGCACAGAGCCTCACCCCGGGCTCGAACTCACGGAACGCGAGATCATGGCCTGATCGTAGTTGGACGCATAACCGACTGAGCCACCCAGGCTCAGAATCTTGAAGTTCAGATTTATTTGAAAGTTCAGGCTTTTTGTATTTTTCATTCAGAAACATTCCTAGAATGCTTAGTTGCCAACTATGTAGAGTTAGGAGAGTGTGCTTGATCAGTGGTGTGGGTATCAGGAAAGAGCACTTCTGGCCCTCGTTCTCCTTGACCACGAGACTGATACTCAACTGTTGTTCTTCTAAAAAATGAGATCATGGAATTAAATGAACTCTGCATGTTTGATATTGACCAATATGCTAAATACTCAGGATAGATGCCATTGTACTAGGCAATTAGGAAGATCATGTAAGGCTCTCACTATTTAGAAGGTCAATATAAATAAAATATTGCATAGACTTTAGTGACAACACTTGATTGCTTTTTAGGAGAGGTGTGGGTTAGTGGCTGAGAGAGAGTGTATGGAAGAGATAGGCTTTTACAAGAAAGGTGAGTTTCTTTTTTGAGAATACAGTTTTTACAGAGCTTCAGAGACGTGAAGGTGTGCATAAGGAGTTTAGAACACTGTTTCAAAACCCCAAGTAATCCCCAGTCCATGAAGATTTTGTGTTTTTTGCAGAGAAGTTGCTACAGAGAGTATGCCATATTTCTCTAGAATCAGTTTCCAGCATGTGCTCATCTATTAAGAGAATGTTTTTACCAAAGGAAACAGACTTGTAGTTGATGAGGGGGTGAAATAAAAATGAGTGATGCCATTTAAAGAGGGTGAAATAGAGCAGCTTTGAATAAAAATTCAAAAGTAACCAATAAGCGTAGGGTACAAAATGGTTTTATGTCTACTCCAGAGAATGCTTATTAAAAAAGTGAGAGGGGGGCGCCTGGGTGGCACAGTCGGTTAAGCGTCTGACTTCAGCTCGGGTCACGATCTCGCGGTCCGTGAGTTCGAGCCCCGCGTCGGGCTCTGGGCTGATGGCTCAGAGCCTGGAGCCTGCTTCCGATTCTGTCTCCCTCTCTCTCTGCCCCTCCCCCGTTCATGCTCTGTCTCTCTCTGTCTCAAAAATAAATAAACATTAAAAAAATTAAAAAAAAAAAAGTGAGAGGGGTGCCTGGGTAGCCCAGTTGGTTAAGTGGTCAATCGTCCAAGTCTTGATTTTAGCTCAGGTCACGATCTCACGGTCGGTTGTGAGAGAGAGCCCCATGTGCTGATAGCACAGAGCCAAACCCGCCTGGGATTCTCTCTCTCCCTTTCTCTCTACCCCGTCCCCAACTCGTTCTCTTGTTTTTGTTTCTCTCTCTCTCTCTCTCTCTCTCTCTCTCTCACAAAATAAACTTAAAATGAGAGATACAGGACTTAACACATTGGCAGGTTAAGCATTGTTGGCAAAGGTATTATGATATAGCCAACTTAGTATATACTAATTGAAGATTTTATATTCTTTGAGTGATTTTACTTAAATTATCCTAAGATTCAGAATTGTGCACTAAAATTAATGTGTAAGTATGCAAATTGCAGTGTTACTTTAAAAACTTTTATTTTAAAAAGTTGGAAGCAATCTAAATGACCCAGTAGATCATAAAGTAGTTAAATTATGGTACGTCTTAATGGACAAAATGCTTTAGTCATGACTAATGTTTTAACTCTATCTTTAAAGGAACACACAGGAAAATGGTAATCTTGTATAGCATTAACTCTAATTTTTTCCATGAAATTCCAAGTATGAATGCCAAAATATTGTTACGGTTATCCATGGCTGTAAAAGGGACTAAAAACGTTTTTGGGGGTGCCTGAGTGACTCAATTGGTTAAGAGGCCAACTCTTGATTTAGACTCACGTCATGATCTCATGGTTTGTGAGTTTGAGCCCCACATTGGGCTCTGCACTGACAGCATGGAACCTGTTTGGGATTTATTCTCTTTCCTTCTCTCTCTGCCCTTCCCCCTCTCATCCTCACTCTCTCTCACTCTCTCAAAAAAAAGAAACTTAAAAAAGGGATTAAAAACATTTTTCTATAACTTCTAAATAATAGTAAGTTCCTTTATACTATATATATAAATTATATATATTATATATAAATTATTTATATATAATATATATTTTTTTTTTATATAAGTTTTTCTTTATTTATTTTGAGAGAGAACACGCATGTGCGAGTCAGGGAAGGCCAGAGGGAGAATCCCAAGCAGGCTCTGCTCTGTCACTGTGGAGCCCAGCATGGGGCTCAAGCCCATGAACCGTGCCATCATGACCTGAGCTGAAATCAAGAGTTGGATGCATAACCAACTGAGCCACCCAGGCGCCCCTAAAAGTTTATATTTTTAAACATATGGCAAATGCATGTCTTTCAGATGTCCTGTCTGTGTCTATACTTTTTCCTGTCTTTTGTTCTAGAAAGCCATTATATCCTTGGCCAGATTTCTCACCTGGTAGCTTGCTAAGGCCCTACTGGCCCCCAAGTTTCCACCAGTTTCCTTTCTTATTTCCTTTCAATTTTAATTATGTGTGCGTATAAGGGTTACATACCGTTCTCTCTGTTTTTCTGCTTATAATTTAGTTTATTCCATCTTGGGTACTATCTTTACACCTTTACACAAAACTCTCTTTCACTCCTTTTCTTTCTTTCCCTTTTCTCCCTTTTCTTGGGCTGCTACCTCTAACAATTCTTACCTACTTCTCTTTCCGATCTGACTCTTTCACATGTGTTTCCCCTTGCTCCATTTTTCTCCTATGAATCAAAAAAGATTCCTGTTTCATAACTCATAAATAATAACATTTTTGATAAACTTGAGCCGGCGGGGGGAGGATTATGTCTTCTAATAAAATACAGGCATAAAATGTTAGATTTAAGTCTTTCCACCTCTAAAGGTCTTGAAAATATCATGAAGTCTCCTTCAGGATCTACAGTAGTCTCCATCACACCATAGCTACTTAAACACTAGCATTCAAGAGAAAATGAAGAATTTGGCTTTTATATTTTTAAATGATTACTGGGTAGTATATTAATAAAACTTCATTCTACTAATTTCAGATAGAACTGTAGAGTATTTTAGAGTCTTTTGTAAATAACCTTCAATCAAGAGTCAGACGCTTAACCAACTGAGCCACCCAGGCACCCCATCATTTGTATTAAAAAAATTTTTTTTTCATTTATACTTTTTACAAATAGAACACTGTTTTAACATCCACCTAACAAGTCTAGAAACTAACTTTTGAAACACTACCTATATACATATCCATCTTAACAGTGAGGAAGACTGTCTCACAGGAGCAGGCTGCATGTACTGTGTGTCTGGATTGCAAATTTGATTATGCCAAAGCAGAGTAAGGGAAATGGTTGATTGAGAACAAGATTCTGGAGGGAGTGGTTTAATAATTTGCTTAATGTTGATAGAATGGTCAGGGAAAAAAACCACACTCGTTGTGCAATGGAATTTGATGTCAGTGGGCATATAGCAAGAGCTAGCCAAACCCATATCAGTAAATGGAGACAAAAAGGAAAGGTCACGGGCAATTAACAGTAGCTGGAATACTGTATTGAGCTCTACCAGTGGCCTTTACTGCTAGGTCGGGTATCCTCTCAATAGAGCGGTTTAGATCTTCCTGTTTCAAGGGAAACTAGATTAGATAACCTGTCAGAGTACTTTCTGAATCTCCCAGTCTACCATAGGTTCTTACTTAGAAGATACTCTGATGATCAGTGCACCTTATTCTTTTTACTTTGCCAGCGATTAAGGAAAGTGATTTAACCTTTTTCATTGTCAGAATACCAGACACCTCTGGCATTGTAAAATTTTATTTCACTATGGCCAGAAATTACATCACAATATTTTTGGAATGGAATTTTATAATAGGGTATGACTAAAATACAGAGTTTAGAATATTTACCATTTCACTGTGTACCTTCCTAGATGGAAACATTGTATAATTACCTCCTGGGAACTAGCGAGGAAGCTAAGGGAGCAGTGTTGTCAGGGGTGGATGAGGATTTGGAGTAGAGTATGTCATTTCTGAAAGGTTTGGGGGTTAGTTATTTAACAGAGGCCTGTTGGGACCACTGCATTTTCACAAACAGAATGAATTCTGAGACCAAGGAAGCAAAATTCCGTCACCTCCTTTCTTCTTGGCTTTCATGACGGTGGTTTTGAATTTGGTTTCTGTCTCAAGAAGATACATAATTGCTACTATGTAGCGATCTATATCTTTTGAATTCCAGTAGAGAGAAACAAGGTTCTAGTAGGAAAGTTTCATAAAAGTTTTTTTTAGATAATGCTATCAGAATGTAAGCCATTGTTAAAAGCTCTCTTTTTACTGCTGTTCTGAAAATGAAATTTTCCAGGGTGGATTTTTTTTTTTTTTTTTTTTTTTTTTAAGAATATGTCTGGCAGCTGAAGCAGAATTTACTTTCTCGGAAAACTGATACATTTTTGTACCATTTTTTTCTAATCAGCTTCACAAATTTACTAGATACCAAATATGTGCAGGGCATTCATTATTCCAGGTGCCAGAGGAACAGAGGTTGAACAAATTCTTTGAGGAAAAAAGATGAAGCAAAAAATTAAAATGTCTGATAGCTTTATGCAGAGATTGATGTGGTGAAATTGACATATGGATATTTTAGATTAGGTGTTCAGGAAGGGTTTCTCAGACAAAGTAAACTTAAGCTTGAGGTTTTGGGGTTTTTTTTAAATGTTTATATTTGAGAGCGTGGAAGCAGGGGAGGGGCAGAGAGAGAGGGAGACACAGAATCTGAAGCAGGCTCCAGGCTCTGAGCTGTCAGCACAGAGCCCGACATAGGGCTGGAACCCACGAAGTGCGGGGATCATGACCTGGGCTGAAGTGGTCCACCCAACCGACTGAGCCACCTGGGTGCCCCAAGCTTAAGGTTTAAATGAAAAGGAAAAAACAAAAACAAAAACAAAAAACCCCAGCCCTGATCCTCCAAGATCAGGGATGAGGGCATTCTAAGCAGAAGAAATTGTGAGCAGAAAGGCCCTGAGGCAGATAGGAGCTTAGCATGCTCAAGGAAGAGAAATAAGGCTGGGAGACTGGGTGAGCAGTGAAATAAGAGAGAGGCCCCAAGTGTCATGCAGGGTCAGGTCCCATAGGGCTTTGTAGGTGAGATTAAAGGCTTGAGTCTTGGTTTTATTTTATTTTTTAGAGAATTTTTAAAAATTTATTTGTAATTATTTTGAGAGAGAGACCAAGACAATGTGAGTGGGGGAGGGACAGATTGAGGAGGAGGAGGAGGAGGAGGAGGAGGAGGAGGAGGAGGAGGAGGA
>NC_064816.1:140706148-140718179 GCF_023721935.1 Panthera uncia | reverse complement strand
GAGGAGGAGGAGGAGGAGGAGGAGGAGGAGGAGGAGGAGGAGGAGGAGAGAGAGAATCCCAAGCAAGCTCCAAGCTGCCAGCACGGCGCCCGACGTGGGGCTCGAACCCATGAAACCGCAAGATCATGACCTGAGCCGAAACCAAGAGTCGCATGTATAACCAACCGACTGAAACACCCACATGCCCCAGCATGAGTTTTCTTTTTAATGCAATGGAAAAATCATTGAAAGGTTTTAAGCAGGTTTTCATGATCACTGTATTGTTATAGGGGAAGAGTAGAAATACTGGTGGTTTGGAACGGGTGCCAACATCGAGAAACTCTGGTGTCTATAATCCATTGCCTTGAAGAAATATGGCTGTGTGAAGGAGAGCACGCAAATGGCGGGCGGAGATAAAAGGAAGGTTTCAGTTTTTACTTCTGAAATGGGAGATTCTGAAGGATGTTGATGTGCTCATTGTAGGGGCAGTTGTCTAGAAAAGAGGGAAAGCTTGGTGATGCTGGGCATCAGGATGAGGATTGAAGGCACAGTGCCTTTGAGACAGTTAGGAAGACCTTAAACATTTGAATGAGCTCTTGAGGCAGGAAAAATTAGCGTGTGTGCAGGGAGGATTTTGATGGGGAGAGTGAGAGATCCTGCCCACCAGCCCCCATCCTCTCAAAATAGGCAGAGCTTTTAAGTCAAAGTGAGAAATAGAGGAGCAAAGGGGACTGGAGATTTATAGAATAATGAGGAAAATGCACAAGCCGTTGGAGAATCGGGGACAGGCTACTAGTGAAAGGAGAAAGGAAAATTATCTGTGATGTTGAATCCACAAAAGGTTATTGAGCATACTTTTTAAAGTTGGTGCATTTGCCTAATGTCTTTCCTCCCTGCCAGCCCAGTAGATATAAACTCCATGAAGGCAGACCCTGGGTCTGTTCTGCTAAACATTCCTTCTCCCCACCTCAGGGCCTGGTACATTGCCTGCTCTGTACTGAGGTGAGGGAGTAAATGAATGAATCAGTGTTTAGTGACACCTTCAAGTCCAAGTACAGCGAATATGAATGATTGGTTTCCTCCAGTTGCAGATGGGTGTTTCTGAGGAGAGAGTTGCTGCAAAGCAATGATGGCAATGGGTCTTAAATCTTTTTTTTTTTAATTTATTTTATTTATTATTATTTTTAAATTTTTTAAACATTTATTTACTTCTGAGAAAGAGAGGGAGACAGAGAACATGAGCAGGGAAGGGACAGAGACAGAAACACAGAATTCAAAGCAGGCTCTAGGCTCTGAGCCATCAGCACAAAGGCTGATGTGGGGCTTGAACTCACAAGCCATGAGATCATGACCTGAGCTGAAGTCAGATACTTAACTGACTGAGCCACCCAGGCGCCCCTCTTTTTTTTTCTTTTTTTTTTTAAAGTTTATTTATTTTTGAAAGAGAGACAGAGTGTGAGTGGGGGAGGGGCAGAGAGAAAAGGAGACCCAGAATCCAAAGCAGGTTCCAGGCTCGGAACTGTCAGCACAGAACCCGACTCAGGGCTCGAACCCATGAACTGTGAGATCATGACCTGAAATGAAGTCGGATGCTTAACCGACTGAGCCACCCAGGCACCTCAAATCTTAAATTAAGCAAGGAGAGGAGTGAAGATAGGAGGGCTGGTAGGTGGGAAGAAAAAGGAGGGTCAGTAGATTAGAGTTCTTAGGGACTGTGGTGGGTGGGGGTGGTCTGTGATTTTGGAGGTGAAGCTGTTTGTAAGATGACAAATCCCAGGTATGTCCTGGGAGTGTGAATGAGATGTGATAGAGGAAAAGTCACTGAGAAGAAGCTTCAGGGATTGAGAAGACAGGGTGTCAGGAGTGTGATTGTGTGGGTGATAATGTCACTAAAAATGACAAGAAAGAGACTTGGACGCCAGGTGCTAAAGTTCTCTGTAATGGAAGAAGCCAGTGGTCATATCAGTCCTGTTAAATGAAAAACCTCCTGTTGGCAGTCTATAATATTTAAATTCATTGACCTTCATCTTGCTATTAGCCAGAGTAAAAATAGTAGTTGGCTTTCCCTCCCCCAGGCCACCTCTAAGGGGAACCTTGCCTTTGTACATGCTTGCTTCTGTCAGAAGATTTGTCCATTTCCTTCTAGAAGCTGGTTTATGTCAGTCTCAATTCTGCCTTTGGCAATTCGTTATTATAGAATCTTTCCATTTGCTATATAATAATTCCATCTAGCTTACTCTTTAGGTTAGTTCCTACTTCAATTATAGTAGCTGACGTGTAGCTTTTGAGCTGGTTATTCTGACATCTTTTTGGCATTAACTCCTTTCCTCCTTTTTGGATTGTTATCGTAATGAAAACATGTATTTTTGGCTTCCTCTTTAGTTAAACTGCGATCCTTTTAAAAACAAGTAAGAGTAGTGTCTTAGTTCCCTTTGAAAAGCTTGTTCACCACAACTTAAGGTTTGTTCATATTTCTGGTGTTGGTGAAAACATAATGCTAGAAGGAATGTCAAAGATGATATCATCCAGTTGTCTCAGTTTAAGGATAGTAAAACTGAGACTCGGGAAGGTGGAGATAAATGACTGACTACTAACTAATTGCAGAGTCTGCCTTCTGGTTTCCAGTCTGGTCTTTTCCCCCTAAACCAAATGCAATTAGAATGGTCTTCTTCATGATAAATGTTAGAGTACCTGTATTTTCTATTTCCAGTGTGATGGGGTTATAGGAAGCCTAATACCCACTAATGAAAATATACTCTAATGCTCCGGACACTTCTAAAGGATTGAGAGAGGAGTAGGTAGGGGCAGATACTTTCATCTTTAGGATGAGGAGAGTGAGGTGAAATTACTTGCCTGAGCTCATGAGCCTTATAATAACGTTGAGTACTTACTGTGTGCCAGTTGCTGGTCAAATGCCATACATATATTCATTTAATCTTCGTAACAGTCCTATGATGTGCAGATACCAAAATTTAACTTAGCTTTATTCATAACAAAGGCAAAGAGATTCAGTGACTCTTAACTTGCTTGAGGCTTGCAGAGTGAAACTTGGGCCGTGTGACTGGAGCCTGATCTTTTAACCACGACTTTATTTAAGAAGAGTGGCCAACTGTGTCCTATGCTGCCTCTACTGAGGCAGGGAGTAATGACCATGAGAACAAAGTCCTCCAGATTCAGACAGTGTGGTTATATGAATGATCAGGAGAGTGAAAGAGACCCCGTGGAGACAGGAAAGAGAGCATTACAGTCTTCCACAAATGAAACTACAGGAGAGTAGATTTAAGGCTCGCAGGTTTTGGTAGGCTGCTAGGTTGGTAGCAGGGTTAGGCTGTTGAAGGATAACACTTCGCCTTTTCTTAGTTATAAGTGAACTTTTCTTATCCATCCAGCCCATCCCTCAGATTCCATATTATCCGAGAGAAAGGAAGAAACAGAAAAGACGACCCCTTGTTGAGTTTAGATCTCCTGAACACACACAGGATCGGTTCAGAAGTTCCCATGACACAGGGCATTGAGAGTGAGCTCCTTGCTGGGTTCCTCACCCAAGAAGAGACCGGCCCAGGTCCATCTCTCCTGAGTAGGAAAGGCTCGGCTCTCGGAAGAGGCCTCTGCCTGGGTGCGGGCTGCCACGGGCTGGGCCTGGCCGTCTGAGGTAAGATGAAAATCTCTGAGTGTGCGCTAATGCACAGAGCTGGCGGCATGGCCATCACTGGTGAAGCCAGCAGCCCCCCCACCCCACCCCTTTTTTAGCTGGAACATCCCAACCCTGGTCGCCTCCTGCAGGCTAGGAATGGAGATCCAAGTTACTACCCTTAAAAAATGTACAGTCCGAGATGCTGCTAGGAGCGATAAGATCCAGTCTTTAATAAATAGATCCGAAACAATTACATCCGCCTAAGAAACGAGTCCATCAGTTTGATTCTGAGTGGTCTACCTTGTGCGGGCATCTATCATGAAGATGGAATATCAGAATGACTTAATGTTTTCACTCACCCTTTTCTCACAGGGATTCATAAACTCGTAATTAAATTGCATCAGCCACAGCCGCCTTAGCCGTCTGCAGTCCCAGCTCATTTTATCCCTGGGATGGAGCTCCTCTATTTTTGCCTTCGGCGTTTTTCACCTACTCACCTCAGGGTGGATTTACCTTGTTTCATGAGTCACTTGTTGGACCTCTCATTTCTCAAGATTATTCTGAAGGAAATTTCTGTATAGATGACTGGCCCTAGGTTATTTCATTCTGTCCATACGTTTGATCATTAAAAATATCCTCACAAGTAAAACAAAGGTGATTAATTTTTGCCACCTTTATTTACATATTGACATGAAAGCATGTACAACTTTGTACAGATCCCCTGCTGGGATGAGACACAGAAACGGGCTGAAATAAACACCAGTTTTCAGCATGACTCGGCATGATGTTATTTACTTCCTCTGCCTATTAGCCTATGGGTCAAAAGATGTGTTAGTCTAGAACAGTTGAGTATTGGGAGTGTCACAAGCTAAAGCGTGGCATATTTTTCCTTTTTAATAATCTTTCATTTTATGAGATAATGCAGTTTTTCACATCAACTAAGCATGATTTGGATTCCTCCTCCAGAATTATAAATCACTTCATTCCCCTCTGCTAAAAGATAGAGGACAGAGGTGGTGAGCTTTCTAGCTAAGCATTTGTTCCTGTTGCCTTCCCTTTTATAAGTGCTTGGGTCGTGCCAGAGGATAATTGTCTCAGAGATTTGAAGGAGTTCTGGATTTTATCTGGTCAAATCACTGAAATATATATATCATTAGAAAATGTCTGGTTGTGAATAAAATCTTAAATCATGTAGATTAAAAATGACTTGCTTCCGCCTATCATGTTTTCGCAAAAGCAGTTTTCAAAATCTGTTTTCTTAAAATATCTTCAAGCTAGTTCCTGGTTGAATGGAAACAAGTGTTGGGAAAATTCTCTTGTCGCAGACGTATTCGTTAGTGTGGTGATCGCATTGCCAAAAGGAAGGAGGACATGCCAGGGCAAACACGCTGAGTCCTGAGAATGTTCCTTCTCTGAATTCCTGGCCTGTTCTTTCTGTGTCTCCTCCCCTCCTCGTCCAGAAGTGCCATTGTTGCCATCATCATTCAGCGTGTAAAGGGCTTTGCCAGAAATACTGCCCACAGCTTGTCCAAGAGCAAATGTTAAAGGATATATACTCCGTTCTGTTTACTTACTTTGGGTATTTTTCTAACCATTGAAAATGCCTGGTATTGGAAGAGATCATTGTAGTCTGGAGATTGTTTTTTGGGCAGAATCGGTCTGGTTAAACTTGTTCCTCAAAGGCAAAGGTATAAACTATTTCTGCCTACTTTGGACCAGTCAGTGGATTCTGTGTCTTTTTGTGGTATTTTAGCATGTTGTTAGCTTTGTATTCTCTAGAATATTTCTGTACCTAAAAATGTGCCCTGCAGAATTAATTTCCTTTATGGACTTAACTTTAGACATTTCCTCTAAAGTCCTCTGTTGTCAGAGCTCTGGCCATTGTTATTAAATCCTAGATTTTTAGTGCCGATAGTTACTTTATAAACAGAATAAGAATGGGGGTTTTGGAGATCATACAGTCTAGCTATTTCAGGTAAAGAAACAGGCTGAGAAGTAAAGGGACTTTCCCAAGGTCTGCAGTTAATAGCAGGGTTGGGACTAGACCTCAAGCCCCTGTTAATACTTTTCTTTTTCCAGTCTGATTTTGCCCTCTGTCTCAGAGCACAGATGATGTTTTATACTTAGCAGGGGCACTGGGGTCTGGGCTCCAACCCATTTCTTTTTCTTCCTTCTTTCCTTCCTTCTTTCCTTCCTTCCTTCCTTGTTTGTTTTTGAGAGAGAGAGAGTACGTGTGCATGAGTGGGGCGGGAGGTAGACAGAGGATCCAAAGCTCTGTGCTGATAGCAGAGAGCCCGACATGGGCCTCGAACTCACCAACTGTGAGATCATGACCTGAGCCAAAATTGGATGCTTAACCAACAGAGCCACTGAGGCACCCCCAACCCATTTGTTACTAAGAGTATGTTTACTGAGTCCTTTTTGGCCCTCCCTGTTATGTACTCTTGGATTCAACCAAGCCAGAATTTCAACTTAATTGAAAACAGTGTGGAAGCTGTATTGATTCCAAATGGAATCTCTGGGCCTTGTACCAGAAGGGAGGCACTTTAATCTTTCAGAGACCGTTTTTGGTAAACATTTAAATCTCTTTTGACTCTAGCTATTTTCTCAACTTACACCTTTGAGGTTCCCTATGACATGAAATTGTTGAAGTTCCGTTCTTACTCTTCTGACTTTCCAAAATTTCTGCATTGTGAATTTTAATAATTGGAAAAAAAAAACTTTCAATTTAAAAAAAAAATTATAAATGTATGAAACATTCTAAAGCAGAATGCAGCTCACTCATTTTGCTCGGGACCTTTGTTCTGTCCCCAGCACCAATGTGCTGGTGCTGTGACCTTACTGAGCTGTTCCCTTATTAGCCCCCCACCCCCTCCCCCCTGCCCGGAGATACGGCTTGTGTTAAAAACCAACAAAAAATCTTGAGGGATTGTATGTAACGCCATTCTAGCATAGTCTCTGGCTTCCCACCTCACTCAGAATGGAAATCAGCATCCTTAAAAGGGCCCACAAATGCTCCTCACCTCTCTGACCTCACTTCTAGGCTTCTCCTTATTCATCACGCTTCAGCCTCACCACTCCCTTTACTGGTCTCCTAATACTCCCTTTGCTGAGCTCCTGATGCATTTTGCACTTGGCTGTTCGTGTTATATAGACACTCTTCCCCTAGATACTGAATGATTCCTCCCTTACCTCCTTCACTCCTTCCGATTGTCCGCTTCTCCATAAGGCCCTCCCTGCCAATCCCATTTAAAATTGCAGCTCCCACCCAAGCATTCCTGTCCTGAGTCCCCTTCTCTGCTGTTCTTCCTCCATAACACTTGCCACATTCTAGCGTAGCACTTGTTTTTAAAGAGTTCTCCAGGTGATTCTTACCTGTAGCACTGGGGACCTCTGCCATACATGTTGCTTTCCGAGGTGTTACTTAGGAGACATCTAGCAGAAGCAGGATTTTCAGCATCAAGAATGAATTGTGAGTTCTTTGTTGTAGCTTCAAGCCAAAATACTTTTCACATAATAGAACAAGTCTCTTGAATTAAACCATCTAGTGGCTAAACATTGTTTCCCACTCATCAGAAAGGTTCTTGGCAGTTGTAATAGCAGTATATTCCTGTATGTAACTGATCTTGAGGACCATATGTCTTATCATCTGAAGATCTTTTGATTTTTTTTTTTGTATTGAACTTGTAATATTTAAACAAAAAAGTGTTTAAGATTTGAGAGAAAATAAAATAGTTGATTTTAGTGACCTTCTTCCTTAAAAATGGTTCAGCACTGGATAACCTGTGTATAATTAGGTCTGCTTTAGAATGTTTCCTGCATTGGGGTGCCTGATTGGCTCAGTCGGTTAAGCGTCCGACTTTGGCTCAGGTCATGATCTCACAGTCTGTGAGTTCGAACCCTGCATCAGGCTCTGTGCCGACAGTCCGGAGCCCAGAGCCTGCTTCGGATTCTGTGTCTCCTTCTCTCTCTGCCCCTCCCCAACTTGTGCTCTGTCTCTCTATGTCTCTCAAAAAATAAATAGGGGCGCCTGGGTGGCTCAGTCGGTTAAGCATCCGACTTCGGCTCAGGTCACGATCTCGCAGTCCGTGAGTTCGAGCCCCGCGTCAGGCTCTGGGCTGGTGGCTCAGAGCTTGGAGCCTGTTTCCGATTCTGTGTCTCCCTCTCTCTGCCCCTCCCCTGTTCATGCTCTGTCTCTCTCTGTCTCAAAAATAAATAAACGTTAAAAAAAAAAAAATTAAAAAAAAAATAAATAAATGTAAAAAAAAAAGAGTGTTTCCTACATTTTTAATTTTTTTTAACATTTTTTTTCTCAATTAGTAAGGTTTTTTTTTTCAATTATTAAAATTACACAGTATAGGGGCGCCTGGGTGGCTCAGTCGGTTGAGCGCCGACTTCGGCTCAGGTCACAATCTCGCGGTCCGAGTTCGAGCCCCGCATCGGGCCCCTGTGCTGACAGCTCAGAGCCCGGAGCCTGTTTTGGATTCTGTGTCTCCCTCTCTCTGACCCTCCCCCATTCATGCTCTGTCTCTCTCTGTCTCAAAAATAAATAAACGTTAAAAAAAAAAATTAAAAAAAAAATTACACAGTATAGAAATTTTGGAAATTCAGGAGAATAATAGAATGTGGGAGTCTCTCAAAGTTGACTACTGTTGACACTTGTTTGTTTCCTTCTATTTTTTACATTGCTGTGATCCCATTTCTGGTACAGGATGGGGTGGGGGTAGTGATGTAATCTGAAAAGTGTAATGGAGAAAATATTCCCACCACGAAGAATTAAGTGCTGTTAACAGTTGTAGATGTTTGCTTCCAGTTTCCTATGTGCAGACTTTGAAAAAAAAAAAAAATACAAGTACTTTCTCTCTTTATCTCTTTTTAAAAGGAATATAGTGTTACAGATAGATTCATCTTTAATCACCATTCCCATTCTGTTCCCTGTTCCCACCATGACCTTGACCCTGCACCCTCACTGAAATAATTACTTTTTAAGTTTAGTATATATGTTGGTTCAGTACAGTTTTCTATACTTGTTACCATAGAGATATGTAGTGTTGCTTTGTTTTAGTTCATCTAAATGTTATCATGCTGTAAATTCATACAGCTTTTTCTTTCTCCCCTTAGCGATGGGTCTATCCAAGTTGATACTTACTGATCTAGTTCATTACCTTGGCTTTATCGGACTCCCAACATGTGGATATTACTACAGTTCCCCTAGTCCCTTTTGATAGGATTGCATTAGGTTTTTGGCTTTTATAAATAAAGCTGCAATGAATATCCTCATGGGTCTTCTCGAACACATTTATTAGTGTTTTTCTAGGGTCATACAGAATTTTTATCCTCTTAACATTAAGACATGAACGTTTGTATTGGCTTAGTTTAATCTCTTCAATAAACACAGACTTCTTAAATCTAGACTTGGAAGCATCTTATTTCCTTAATGAAAAATTAATATGAAATCATAATTGGACACAAGGCATTTCTTTTTGCATTAGAGTAATTTAAACATTGCTTGAGCTCTCTTAACAGCAGTAAGAACATGAAGCCATTCCAACACAAAAAAATTTAAAAACAATTTAAAAAAGTAGAAACATAGTATTAGAGTGACTAGAGCAAGTGAAGACTGTGGAATACCTGGAATTTTGTATTATTAACCCCGTTTTCTAAGCCTAGAGAAGGTTGTTAGATTTTCCCAGGTAATGACCTTTGTTGGAACTCGTCCCTGAGGATCCTCCTCTGATGCCACTTCTCTGCATCTCTCCTGGTACCTTCCTCTTTCCCTCCAGCTGTGTCCGTTCTTTGTGCATATCGCACTTACGTCCTTGTGTCTTGTCTCGGTGCTGTGCTGACGTCCAGGAGAACCGTGTACTGCCTTACTTATCTCATACCCTGAACAAGCACAGTGCCTGACACGTAGGTGTTGACCAAATACATTGTGAATGAGGGAAAGAGAAACATACGAGGTGGGGGTCAGGGAGGGTGGGATTGAGAGGGACACAATGATAGTCACTTTAGTAGGGAACTTCAGTTTATCAAAAGTATGGAATGGAATAAAGTCTTGAGATGAGATGATATGGATGATAAAATGACAGCTCTGACAGTGGACCTCTGCT
Source organism: Panthera uncia (assembly GCF_023721935.1). NCBI lineage: Eukaryota > Metazoa > Chordata > Mammalia > Carnivora > Felidae > Panthera > Panthera uncia. Next base: position 140,708,456 of record NC_064816.1, on the reverse strand, counting down.
TTCGCGTATTGTCATTTGCATATATACAAACTGATTCAGTCGCTGGTTTTAATTAGACTAAAAACTAATTTCTCCTTGGAATTTAAACGTCAATATATATGTTAAAGTCTAGGGGCGCCTGGCCGACTCAGTCAGTAACACATGCGATTCTTGATCTCAGGGTTGTGAGTTTGAGCACCACGTTGGGTGTGGAGATTGCTTAAAAATAAACTCTTTATAAGTCCCTACTTACTTTTGTTAGTCTCTACTTGTTCTTCTAGGGATAGATCAAAAAACTTGAATCCCTGACAGATACAGCCATCTTACAGATTTTTCTTTTTTAATTCCTTGCCTCATTTCTTGGTTGCCCCAATTTTAGTCAAAACTGGGTTTCCTGGAATGAGTAGACTAAAGTTAAATATTTTGGTCACTGTGATGAAATCCTTTGTGGTTTGGTAGCGGTATTCCTTTAGTGTTTCAACAGCTTCATTCATGTTCCGCACCCAGTGTGGTGGTACGATACCGGTAACTGAGCTTCAGAAGGAGAAGTTTAAATGCAGAACCTCCAAATTTAGAGACTGAACAATAAAACTTGGGCGGGAAGTCAGGGTAGCTTTCTTAACTTGCTGATAAAAGTAATCAGTACTAGGTATAACCCACTTAGAACTACAAATTTTCTTTGCAAGTACCTTCATAGCTCAGAAGACAATTTCTCTTAATGATTATTTTGTATAAGAAGCTGCATTGCTTTCAAAGTTTGCTCATTGTTTTTTAATAGAACTCTGATAGAACCCTGTGTTTTAAGTAAGTGACACTGTCAGATCATATAGTATTAACAGTAACCAAACATCTAAGATTAAAAGTAATGAGTTATGGGTATCATCACCTTTTTCTAATAATGAAATTGTTTCCAGTACTAAAATACTTTAAAACGAATTGTTCTCTGGATACTTTTTGCTGCTAATTAACATCTCTTTTTACAGGATTCATGAATAAAATTTTCCATCCCAACATTGATGAAGCGTAAGTAACTATTTAAAAATGTTTAAATCTTAGCAGCAACTGCCCTTACTAGCATTCATCTCTCTCTCCATTATTTAAAAAAAAAAAAAAAAAAGGCACCTCAATTATCTTTCTAGATTTTATCAACAGAGAGGACCGTATGGTCACTTAAACTATAGAGTCCCAGGGATATGATATTTTAAACCACATTAGTGCACATTCTGCTGTTGGGCTGCTTAGTTTTCCCATTGCCATGAGTAGGTCCTTTATTCCCCCTGATACCCAGCTAGCGTGTGTAATATTCCACATCTCTTTTCTCTTTGCATAGACACAATTCAGAGATCTAAGTTTTCTGTATACAGATTCACTATTTTCAGCCCTTAAAGTGTTTCTTAGTTCTTGAGAGTAAAGCAAACATGAATGACTGTGGTTTCATTTCAGTTAATGAGTCTTATGTACGCTTTCTTTCCTTCTAATATTTTATTAGTGATATTTTAAAATGTGCCTCCTGTTGTGTATTTCTGATGCTGTTTACAATACATGCTTTTTTTGTTCTGCAGTCTCGTCATGGCTAAATTTTGCTATTACACACACACACACACACACACACACACACACACACACACACACGGTATTCTGAACTCCGTGTGAGTATGTTGTATACACACATCATGCCCTACTGCCTTTTTATACTTGTGTGTATCAGTCATCCTAACAACAAAGATGTTTTGTTACATAAGCACAGTATACTCGCTGGGTTCAGGAATTGAGTGTCAGTTTTAATCTACTGCCACATTCCAGCAGTGTACCTTTTTGGCACTTAGTTTTCCCCCGTAAGTAAAATATCCAGTCCGTGATCACGTATTGCATTTACTTGTTTCTTTAAACTACTTTAATTACACGTTTCTTTAAAATACTTTAATCTGGAATAGTTCCTCAGCTTTTATAAAGTTGACATTTTAAAAAAGAATATAGATGGGTTATTTTAGACCATCCCTCAATTTGGGGTTGTCTGATGTTTCCTCATCATTAGATTCAGAATATGTACTTAAGACCAGAAAACCACAAAATGTAATTGTGTCCTCAGGCTACTGGGGAGGTACACAGGTTTGTCTGCCCCTGGTTGCCAGTGTTAATTCCAATCACCTGGTGAAGGTGTTGTCTGATTTCACCATTGTATAGTTGCTGATTTTTCCGTTTAATCTCTGAGGAAACAGTAAGACTTTGTATATATTCTGCTCTTCATCATACTTCCCTAATTGGGATGTTTTTTCTTTTCTTTCTTTCTTTCTTTCTTTCTTTCTTTCTTTCTTTCTTTCTTTCTTTC
>NC_064816.1:140658911-140706138 GCF_023721935.1 Panthera uncia | reverse complement strand
TTCTTTCTTTCTTTCTTTCTTTCTTTCTTTCTTTCTTTCTTTCTTTCATACTATTCTTGATAAATAAAATTAGGTGCCAGGTACATGCAACTAGCTTTCTAATTTTTAAAAAAATGCCATTCTTTCCATCTGTTTCAGGTCAGGAACTGTGTGTCTAGATGTAATTAATCAAACTTGGACAGCTCTCTATGGTGAGTTTGGCCATGGAATATTTTTTAGAGATGTTGAGACACTGCCTAAAAAATGTTGTTTGCCTTTTCTTTGGTTTAAGATGTTTTGTTGGGAATGGGAAGGGATTAAGAGGGCCTGGATGGGAATGTTTGATCAGTGAAAAAAATATTTTCTCTCAAGTACAAACTTTGACTTAGCAACGGAAGTTTAAAATAATCTTGTGAGATTTTGAGCTTAAGGTATAGTGATGTACATATGCAGACATACAAATAAACATGTAAACATATGTGTGTGTTCAGAAGCACATTGTGTACGTGTTTACCTGTAATCCCTTTGACTTTTGGAAAAACTCCTAGCAATGTCCCTGTGAAGTGAGGTGGTGCATTAACAGGTTTGGGGAGTCCTCTGTTTTGAAGGCCAAAACCTCATTATGAAGCCTTGCCTCAGTGCTGAAATCAACATCTCCTCTCTTATAGTGAACCAACCTGTGAATTGCACAGCTCTATGCAGTACAATGCTCAGCGTCACAGAGATATGTAAGGAATATCAGGCCCTTTCTGCCTGAGCTTGTAACTTGGTTGGGCAGCTACAAATATGTGGAAATCTGTGTAAGTTAATTAGGGATACAACAGATCAGTCTGTATTCCCCCACATGTCCAGGTTGTCAGGCGTCATGGGCCTCTTGGCTCTCGTGCCCCCACCCCACCCCGTGAGGCTTCCCCTGATGCTCCAGCTGCAATTGATCTCTGCACACCCCTACATTTGATAGCTTTTTGTGGCCCATTTTTACTTCTTACCTGTGTGTGTCGTTCATGCCTACTTTTTTGTGCCACTAGATTGTTTCCGGTCATAGGGGTCTCTGGGGTGCACGTCTGGTGTCCGTGTCCCAGCACTCCCTAGCAGAGCCTCGTACCCATATGCGGTGAAAGAGTCAGTGGTGCAGGCAACACACAGTCCCCAAGAGGTTCAACAAAGTCACCTTAGGCAGGGCTTGACCGGAGGGAGCCTTTCTTACTGAAGAATTAGGAGACCTTTTTCTTCCAGCCACAGTCTGCAGACTACTTTGCCAGACATGCCTGTACTAGGACGGTGCATGAGACTCACAGTGGAAGGCTGGTCACCAGCAGCACACAGTTAATCCTTCTTTCGTGTTTTCTCCTCCTGATTCTGCCATTTAAGAATCATTTCCTCTGCCTGGAGTTACCCTCCCTGGTCTTTGTATGGCTGGCACCTTCTTTTCTCACCTCAGTCATCTCTCAGAGAAGCCTCCTTTCCTAGCTACTCCATCTAAAACAACATTCCTCCATAGCATAGCAGCCTGTTTTAAAAATCTGTGTTTAAAGCCAGCATTTGTTTATCGTTTATCTTATTAGACTATAAGCTCCACAAGAGCAGGGGCTGTGTGTGTGCACACATGTATACAAGCGCCTGAAACAGTGCCTGGTGTACAATAAGGGTTCAGATATTTGTGGAATTATTGACTGAATTAATCACGCCTAGTACTGTGAAACATGAGAATTTTAGGGATACAACGGCTTATGGGGAGATGAGGCAACAAGAAAGAACATATACTCTGAGGTTGGTTAAATGGATTCCTTTCAAGATGTGTTTTTGGTAAAAATGTCTCATGGCAGACTGCCTGGAATAGCTGATGTAATGATGTATTTTCTTCAACTGCATTCACATTTTAGAAATGTACATAACAAAATACTACGAGCTGGTTCCAATTACAGTAAAGTAAATTGGACTTCAACTAATTCTTTTACTGTTGACCAGAAAAGCTTTGTGGAAGAGATTTGCTGATTCTCAAGTACTTCACATCTCAGAACAGATTTTTTTAAAAACAACAGCTTATTGAATTATAACTCACATACATGATATTCACCCATTTAGAGCATGTAATTTGATAGTTTTTAAACAAAGTCACAGTTACGTACAGCCATCACCACATTCTCGTCGAAGAAGATTTTCTTCACCTTAAAAAAAAAACAAACAAAAAACCCATACCCTTCAGCTGTCACCCCCTCATCCCCTTAACCTTCCTTCCCGAACCCTGGGTAATGACCGATCTACTTTTTGTCTCTACAGATTTGCCTATTCTGGAATTTTTACAATGGAATCTATGATATGTTGTCTTTTGTGACTGGCTTTTTTGAGTTCACATACTGTTTTTAAGATTCATCCATGTTGTAGCTTGTAGCATGAATCAGTACTTCATACCTTTCATGGCCAGATAATACTCCATTTTAGAGCTATTACGTCTTTATCCATTTGTCAGATGATGGACATTTGGGTTGTTTCTACCATTCAGCTGTTTTGAATAATGCCTATGTAAATGTGCACAAAAATTCCTATGCGGACATCTGTTTCCATTTTTCTTGGGTGTGTACCTAGGAGTACAACTGCTGAATGACATGGTAACGCTGGGCAAACCTTTGAGGGAGTGACAGATTATTTTCCCAAGTGGTCGTACCATTTCACTTTCCCACCAGAGGGTGTTTGAAGTTCAGAACACGCAGTCGGTTAAGCGTCCGACTTCAGCCAGGTCACGATCTCGCGGTCTGTGAGTTCGAGCCCCGCGTCGGGCTCTGGGCTGATGGCTCGGAGCCTGGAGCTTGTTTCCGATTCTGTGTCTCCCTCTCTCTCTGCCCCTCCCCCGTTCATGCTCTGTCTCTCTCTGTCCCAAAAATAAATAAAAAAACGTTGAAAAAAAAAAAAATTTTTGAAGTTCAGAACAGATTTGGAAGCGGAAGCCCAGCGTGACTTAAGATTGATTTCATCACATGTATGGAATGTTGGTGTAAAGCGTTACTTTGTGAAGCACTTAGTAAGTAACAAGGATTAAATTACATTGGTCAAAGTGAACTTTTGTTTGCCTCTTACATGTGTATAAGTTATCATTAAGTGTTCTGTAACATATGAACATGGAGAACACTAACACTGTAGATAAGTGCAGGGACCCATGAAGGAGTGAGTGTAGTCAAAAATGTACTCAGCATGGGAGAATTGTTCTGACATTTTGCTCAGACCCAAACTGCTCCTCAAGAAGATTCAACATTTCTTTCATGGGCAGTTTTAGGAGCAGGTAATTGCAATTTATTGTAAAAGTACATAGTAACGGTTGGCACCGATGACCTTGAAGTTTCTTTTAGACCTTCCTGATCCCTGAAATGTGAACTAAATTTTCATTACACAACCGCTAAAGACTCTGGCATTGGAGGTTAGTCTATAATTGGTAAATTTGGAGTCATTCCGTTTCCTGCTGTGATTCTTGAGAGAATCTTAGTTCAAAGGACAAAAAACCCAATTTAATATAAAACAACTAATAGGAGAAAGTTGGCGTGTTAATACAGATATTCAGCTGAAAACCAAAAGGCTTAGCCTGGCAACCAAAACTTGTCTCAACACCTCTACCATATAATATAGTACGGAGCAGGGAGTGACTTGTGAAATTTCCTGCAATTAACTTTGCCCCAAGGCATGCACTGTGCAATGGATGTACATATTTGTAGTATAACAGCACTTCCCAGTTGAAACTTCAGATTTACACTTCTCGTAACCTGCTACCAGTCAGTGTTCTTGTTTCCGGCAGATTTAATCCTCTCGTCCCCCCCCCCCCCAAAAAAAAAGACCATTGATTTCTGGTAGCCCATTTTGACTCATGGCCTCTATTGTCATTTGTTTCCCTTTGCCAAGTTGCCATGCAGTTTGTTCATTCAGAAACTTCGAATTGGTGTGATTATAGTGTAATCACCCAGTAATTTTCAATTTTTTATTATTTAACCTTGCAAGAGAGCTAATTATAGTGGGTAATATGGTTAATTTCCTAAAGATGCTTGTCATCATATGAAGTCACTGAGTATGAAGTTACTATTGTTACTCTTGTGCCATTAAAAGGAGAGTAGCAGATGCCATCACAAAATTGATTCGTTTTGATTTCCTGTGTGATAACATCTTTTTCTTGCTTTCTTTTTTTTGTATCCCTTCCTGCTCTTCCAGACACAATGATAAAAGCTCTGGAAAATTTAAAATGCAGCCAAGGGGATCTGAATTAGTTTCAGAAACAACTGTGATTTTAAAAATTGATGGAAGGAAAGTTCATTAAGCCACAGGTAGCTTTTTAAGCATTCCTACTATTTTCCAGTTTCCCTTTTTCCCAAATATATTTTATCCACAGTAGGCTTTTCTACCCACACTCTTGGAGGCCCCGGTACTGCCACCGCAATTCAGCTTTAATTTCTTTCCCACCGTTCTGGGCCATGCATTCTTGACCTCTGTCAGTTGTGTTTCTCTCCGGTTTAATTTTACTCATTTCTCAACTGACTTGGTAAATGACTTATTTTGTGGATTAAGTTGTGGACAAGTAAGGTCAAAGACAATTTTCTTATAAAATTGGGCAGTTTACAATTTTATTCTTTCTCACCTTTAGGGTTGCTAGCCCATGGACTGGATACTCCTCTTATTTTGCTGGTGAGAAAAATCAACATTTGGGAAATTACTTCCCCTAGAGTCGTCTGGGGAGTCAATCACAGACAAATGAAGTTGCCTACAACAAAAGGAGTACTTCAGGGACTTTGAGATTAAAAATAGACAAGAGAAACGAAGTTTCTTTTACTAAGCATTTAGAACAATTTTAAACTATAAGTTTATTTAATAGTACTATACTGTGGGCCTAATGAATTTAAGCTTTCTCCTGCTGGAAATAGTTATTCCATCCCTCTTTTCAGTCAGGTAGCCTGTGAATCTTTCCAAACAATTAAAATTCTGGCTAAAGGTAACTGTGTCTCAAAATAATGCTTTGTGTTCACTAGTGCTTGCTAACTGCGTTTTCTAGCCACTTTGATGTAGCTACGCAGACAAGAGATACATGCGTTTGTCCGCATGGATGATTGGCCAACAACTAACATTTGAGAACAGGCTTGAGAACTCAGTATTGATCTGTCCATGGTGGAATCATAAACATCATCCTGCCTTTGGAACAGCTGGATGTCATTATAAGTCTCTTAGAGGCCAGGTAGAGCAGTTTCTTTCCAATGCTGTGGGGGAAATGTCAACTGTAGGAGATAAAGAAACATGCCGAGTTTGGTATTTGATGGCTTCAACAGTACTTAGCTAGCTCCATGGTCCACCTCCTCTGTCTGTCTGCTTGGAGATATTCAGATGTGGTGTCGGTATGTGGCCCAAGAGATTAATTAACTATGCACAGAATTTAAGAATTGAATTTAAAAACTTGCAGAAACTCCTTAAAAAAACCCACATTCGTGTTCACTGGTGGTCCGTATCAGGAGCGTGGAGCGGTCAGGCTTTGCGGAGGGTAGGACATGAGCCAGGCTGTGGCCCTTACAGAGAGACACAGCTATGTTCTAGCTTTTTTGAGGCTTCAGTTGTAGGGCCCAGTCGTGATGATACAGATTTGTTTTCTCTTCATTTGCTTGTTGTGATCACTGCATAGAGGCAGTCTTTGCCATGTGTGTCCACTTATCTTGTAATTGCATGAAGATATCTTTCCTCCTGACCTCAAAGACAAACTAAATTATTATCTCGTAATTAAAAACTTTAATAATGAGTTTTGCTGTGACTGTAAGAATACCAGCTAGCTAATTATACATTAATTGCCCTCATTTCTGAAAAGTTAATAACAAATCCTATTACTGTTTCAGCTGGCAGTCTTTTAAGGTAAGCAGGGTCCTACCAGGTTTGAATTAGGATGAACCCTCTAAAGAGCACCCGAGTAAGGTGGAAAGTGTTTGAGACCGACATGGCCTGTTTTCTTCCTTCCGATCTCTAGCAGCGTTCATGTTCTTCTGTAGATGTCTACAGTTTAAGTACGCTGGGTGAGGGAACTGCAGTGGATGGGAGATGATTTTTCTAAGTCTGGCAGCGTGCCACAAAACGTTTCGTGTTCTGTAACTACACACCTCTGGTTGGTGGCCTGGTGATCTGGCACTTAGTGGAATGTATCTGGTGTTCGTCCAGGGTTTAGTTCCCTATGTCTTTGACATCGCCCTTTCCAACACATAACCAAAGTACCTGTTTTTACTTTGGAATACTTAAAAATTATAATGCTACCACTGGTGAGATTCAGTGTATCAATCGTATTGCAAAAATTTTTTGTTCATTAATTGTTATTCCTACTAATTGCACTTTTTTTTTTTTTGAAAGGTGTGAGGAGGGAAGCGTTTGGCTTTTTGCTTGCATGACCCTCTTCATAAGACCTCATTCTGTCTTTAAAAGGTCCCCATGGACTGACTCGAGAACATTTGTAAATCTGATGAATTCAGACCTTTTATATATTTTATCCACATAAACACAGGAGACCCTCTCGGTGAAGTAATTGGATACATTCTTGAATTCATCCTCCAGCAGATTGGTGGCTTGATATATGATTCCGTTAGCAGCGTGTCAGCATTCAGTAAACCGAGTGTGGTGTGGCAAGCCTTGTGGCCAGCTGGTTCTGTGCCATGGCACCACAGGAAGTCTTTGGGGGGTGGTCTGCTTCTGCTCACCGTGTGTGCGCCCTCAGAACAGCTGCAGGAATAGGTTTTCCTCACTGAAGTGGGATTTGAATTAGTTCTTAGAGAATATTATTATTTCTTATTTAAAAAAAATTTTTTTAACATTTATTTTTTTTTTTTAATTTTTTTTTTTAATTTTTTTTTTAACATTTATTTATTTTTGGGACAGAGAGAGACAGAGCATGAACGGGGGAGGGGCAGAGAGAGAGGGAGACACAGAATTGGAAGCAGGCTCCAGGCTCTGAGCCATCAGCCCAGAGCCCGACGCGGGGCTCGAACTCGCGGACCGCGAGATCGTGACCTGAGCTGAAGTCGGACGCTTAACCGACTGAGCCACCCAGGCGCCCCACGTTTATTTATTTTTGAGACAGAGAGAGACAGAGCATGAACAGGGGAGGGGCAGAGAGAGAGGGAGACACAGAATCTGAAACAGGCTCCAGGCTCTGAGCTGGCAGCACAGAGCCCGACGCGGGGCTCGAACTCACGGACCGTGAGATCGTGAGCTGAGCCGAAGTCGGACGCTCAACCGACTGAGCCACCCAGGCGCCCCTGGAGAATATTATTTTTAATCTCAAAGCCATTTCTTCTTTAAGTCCACCTACCTGTCTGAGGGCACTCCTCCTGAGCAGCGTTTTTGAAGTTTTCCTCAAGATGTCTGTCACCTTTTACGGTCCCTGCTTACCAAGTCCTGCACATAGAACGACTGCTTGAGCATAAGAAATGCCGTTCCTCAGGTTGAAGAAGTTTATAGGTTTCTGACTCCTCTTCGTTTGTGAGGGTAGAATTTTACGTTTTTTAGTGTTCACAGACTGTAAGCAGGAGAAATTTAAAAATCCATCATTAATATTCCAACTTCTTAGGAGCTAGCTAGCTAACATCTATCAGTTAACCCAAATTATTAAATAAAGAAATCTGGAGATCTTATCTGCCCTGTTTCAGTCTGATAAAAATATGACTACATGTACATTATATGTATTTTTTATACATATAGTAGGTACCTTCTCACCCCTACAAAAAAATAATTGAATGAAATGGATTTTATGGTTGGTTTTCCTCTGAATGCGTATAAATTTATGACTGGCTTAGCAGTTTATGATGGATTAACTACAGTTGCATGTAAGATGAGCAAAAGTCAATTAGTGGGGTTTTCAAAGGTCGGCTGCTAATTTTCTCTAATAAATCAAGGATGTGAATAACATGGTTGAAATTTTCCATTGATCTCAACTATTTAGCCATTAGCTTCAACCATAATGGCTGAAAGTCCATGGACAGAGATCAGTGTAAGTCCTAGAGAATCATTAGTTCTAGCCCACTAGAATCAACGATTTGTGATTTTTCTCCACATTTTTACCTCTAATTGTGAGTGGAACTTCTATTTTCTTCTTCTCAGCCCAGCTCCCTGTTGAATTATGGGACAGATAAATACTGTAAGGAGTTGTGGTTAACACAGTGAATTTCAACTTGAGAAGCCAGAGGTCCTCCATCAGAGGGGAGGGGACCAATGAACTCTAAGTTTGTTTGGATAGCATGCTTCTGGAATATGAAGAGTTTGGAAGGAAAACAAGAGGGACTTGATCTTGATAGGAAATGACCTGAGTGATTGTTTTAAGAAGCTTCTTTGGTTACAGAGGCAAGAGTTTGGAGCCTGGAAAGCCACCGAGGAGGGTGGTTGCCCTGATCTGGGGTGGAATGCAACAATGGACTTGGTGTAGTTGCACACCAGGGAAAACAGAAGAACCAGAGCCGTTTTTAGACAGGTAGCGAGTCTGGAAAACTGCCCGAATACATGAGTAGTACATGGAATAAAGGAGGAAAAGGCGTAACCAAAGTCCTTCTGGGGGTTTGCAGCCTTAGGGACAAGGGTGTTAGAGTCTACTTAGGTATCAGGAAAAAAAGATTAAGTTTTCTGGGAAGTAATTTCAGGCATATCAAGTTTGATAAGACCAGAAATATAAAGGGCTGATTAGAAAGATTTCGTAGTTACCAGCACAGACTTGTTTCTTTAAAATTGCAAGATGATGAGCTTCCCCGAGTAAGCGTATATGGAGCTACTTCCAAAATTACAAACACCTCAGAGTTCACACTGCTGTGCAAGTGAATGATGTCTTTCCGAGCAGATTTTTATTTCTGTATGTTATTTGGCCTTAAAAGGTCTTTAAAAGGGCTTTGGGCATGTGGGGGACAAGGAGTAGATTACAAAAGGGGGGAGAGGGATAGGTGGCCTTTGAGGAGAGGGGGAGTGGCTTCGATGATTCTCGACACCTAGTCTTGACTGTGCGTGTATATGCATGGTGCTTTCTAAGTTACAGCATTTTGGGTGTTACAGCTAAAAAACAAATGAGTATTAGGCAAGTTAATGTCTCTGGGGGAACTGCCTGCCTGGCAATTCTAGTTCCTGGTGGGCCAGACCACATCAAGCTTTGGGCATCCACAGGGTTTTAACCTGAAGATAGCAGCATGCTTGACCAAAGTTTTCATTTTAATGTTCAGAGGAAATAGAGGAAGAAGAAATAACTTTTGGTCACTGGTTTGTAAACAGCCAAGAATAAAACATGATATGTGATTCATCCCCTCCTGTGTTTTCTAAGTCATGTACTGTCTTTTTGTGAGTCACCTGGAGTAGGGTGGCTTTACTTTAACCATTGGTGCCTTTTTTTCCCCCCCGTGTGACTCATTTTAATTAACATGTATTCCTTGAGGGATACAGGTAGCTGAAATTTCTACTCTAAGAAGGTGGCATATTTTTATAAATATTTTAGTCTAGTCCTTTGATGCCCTACGAAGCCTATTCTACAGTCCTTTTTAGTGATGTGTAATTCTTCCTTGTGAGGAACTGCAGTATTATACTTCCCTTTTTGCAGATGAAGAAACTGAGATGCAGAGAGGAAGAGACCTGCCCGAGGTCAAAGAACAAGTCAGTGGAAGGCCTGAGATTAGGCTTGTGGTCTTGTAGGTTTTCCATCTGTGGTTTGCCATTTTGCTGGAGAGCGTCTGGTCTAATGGAATTTACTAGTCTACCCGATGTCCACAGTGTGTTAGGTGATACACATCGCTGCCTCTTCTGCTCTAAAGCAGCCCTTTCTTGCCCCTCTAAAATGGATCCACTTTCTCCAACCGTTAGTTCAGAATACCTCCACCTGGAGGAAGCGACCGTGACAGCAGTGTGCAGGAAGGAATGCTTGAAAGGGTCAGGGAGTGGTTCCACTAGAGCCTCCTGAGCAACTTAGCTGAGAGCCCTGAATATTTTCAGAGAAACCACACGCAGAGGGCCCTCTCCCCATTTGTTCTCTATGGATATGGGTATATAGTGTAGGTAGTGTTTCCTGGCTATGCATTTCCATACACGCGGATGCCAGCCTATCCTAAGTCAGGGTCCGTGGGGTAGGTATGAGGTCTCAGCATGCATGTTTTGAAAAAACTCCACAGGTAATTCTGATGGACAAACAGCCAGGACCTAGACTTACCTAGGAACCATTGCTCTGGACCGAAGGGGGTAAATGGTGCTTCTTTTGATGAGAGATCAGTATGATTTGAGTGTTTTTAAAAATTGAATATGAATATAAATTACTAGTTTAAGTGCCTAAACTGAGGACTGAGTGTTCTAATATTGTTAATATAAGATCAGGCTGAAGAATCTGTCTTAATGGACTGCATTTTTATAAATGCTGATTTAGTCCAAAGCTCATCAAAAACCATACTTTTCAAGGTGGCTCAGTGGGTTAAGCATCTGACTCTTGATACTGGCTCAGGTCATGATCTCCTGGTCCATGAGATCGAGCCCCACATTGGGCTCTGTGCTAACAGTGTGGAGCCTGCTTAGGATTCTCTCTCTCCCTCTCCCTCTGCCCCTCCCCTGCTCACTCATGTGCTCTCTAAATAAACTTAAAAAAAAAATACTTCTCTGGGATCTTTGGATTTCCTTGAAAAGTTAAGGCAGCCAATAATGGAGCCAGCTGACTATAATCTCTATACTGCGTAACCTGTGTCTGGCTCTCTCCCTTTCAAAAAGTAGAAGATTAATTTTTTTTTCATTTTTTTTTTTTTAACGTTTTATTTATTTTTGAGACAGGGAGAGACAGAGCATGAACAGGGGAGGGTCAGAGAGAGGGAGACACAGAACCTGAAACAGGCTCCAGGCTCTGAGCTGTCAGCGCAGGGCTCGAACTCATGGACCGAGAGATCATGACCTGAGGCAAAGTCGGCCGCTTAACCGACTGAGCCACCCAGGTGCCCCAAGATTAATTTTTTTTGAAAAGACTTTGAACTGTTATTGATTTATTATTATTATTATTATTATTATTATTATTATTATTAAACTCTAGGGGAAAATGATTCATTTTATGATGGATTTTTCCAAAGAGGAGTATCTTTGTTTCACTCTTGGTTTGTAGTTTAGGTCTTTTCTGCCAGTATTTATCTTGAAAGACAATTTTTATCTGCAATTTGGTAGAGATGTTTTGTGGGGGAGGACCCTCTCAATAGTAATCACTCTGTCAGCCACTTTCAGGGTCGTGTTACTACTTTAAAATGCCCATAGCCACAGCATCCTGGTCTTTACAATCTGCCCTCTTTGCCTGGAATGGGCTGTGTACTTTTCCTTTTCTGCTCTTCTGTTTTACAGGCGTGACTCAGCACATCTGTAAAATGGATCAGAACTGTGTTAATGCAGGAGGACAGGAGAACGCAGGAAGGTAGAACAAATAATTGAGGGTTCTTTTACTTGTTGGGAACAAATACCTAGGCAGAGCCACTTATTGGTAGCTTGAGAAACTTAAAAGTAGTGGGGAAGGGGTATAAAAATCCCTTCCTGGAACACATGAAACACCTAGTTATGAAACATGTTGTCTGCCGTATTTCTCAAGTCCTAAAGCACTTCTGGAAGTTACTTAAAGAGAATAAAAATACACTTTTTTTAAGGTTTTTGTTGTTGATAGGAATATTCAGCTGCTAATCTTTATATTATATATATATATATATATATATATATATATATATAAAATCTTTTTTTTTTTTTTTAATTTTAAAGCAAGAGCATGGGGGGAGCAGGGGAGAGGGGCAAAGGGAGAGGCAGGGAGAGAGAATCTTCAGCAGGCTCCATGATCAGCGTGGAGCCTAACATGGGGCTCGATTCCACGACCCTGGGACTGTGACCTGAGCCTAAACCAAGAGGCAGACACTCAACCTGCTGAGCCACCCAGGCACCCCAGCTGCTAACCTTTTTGAGTAGCACCTACAATGACGATGTGACAGGAGACCTCCCAGGTCACCACATGCGGATATCTGTGAAGAGCCATGGGCTGCTTTTCTGTGACTGAGCTACTTGAAAACAAGCACGTTGCTTCTGTGAAGTATCAGACAGTTCAGCCACAGAAATGCCTTAACATTCTCTGCTTAGATCATCCTACTGGCCTTGAACTTGTGAGAAGGGAACACTTTGAGGTAGGGGGTGGCCATCTCTGAGGATATGCAGTTTGAATGCCCAGATGTGGTAGCTCGTGCCGTCATGAAAATTTAGCGTTCATTTCATCTGCCGACAAAGGCAGCATGTAGATAAGCCCAGGTTTGAAATCCGCTCTTTGGACAAGTTGCATAACCTCTTTGTGCCGCAGTTTCCCCATATGCAGAATGGAGATGGTAATTAGCTCTTTGGCTGCAGTGAAACTAAGAGTGTACATGTGAAGTGTTTACCAGGGCCTGGCTTGTAAGCACACTGGCTGCTACCGTTCCTGTTACTATTATTAGTGTTGATGGAACTCTTGTCAACTCTTCTCTGGGATCGTGTTCAGTTGGTAAAACTTCCACACCTTGTTTTTTCTTCAGAATTTATTTACCTTAATTTTTAGACTTGTGTTTTATTTAAACATTTCAAACATGCAAAAGTAGAAAGGACACGTTTATAGGAAAATGCCGTTTTTAAAGGTAAAAAAGCAAAGTGTCACTTGAAGTGTGAAAGTAGAAGCCGTAAGCCTATTGCCTTAAGATGACTTTTTTTAAATACTTTTATTATATGTACTGTACATACTTCCAGCTCTAGACAAATGCCATTTTATGGACTTTTTCCTTCCATCATTACAGCATAAATATTTTCCTCTATTTTTTATTCTCTATTTTTCTCTATTTCTCTATCAGCCTTTGAGCTTTGAGTAGTTTTCAGTTGGTTTATTGACTATGTTGATGTTGCTTCCTTTTTTTATTTTTTTTTTTTGTTGCTTCCTTTTTAAAAAAAAATTGTAAGTAAGACAACAGGGAAAACCTTATTGCAGGTGATTGGGGTTACCTTGAAAGATTATTTCTGTTTTGCTCTCTTGACTAGGAATCTCTGCACTCATTTCCTGGTATCGGAGAATCTTATAATAACGCTGTTCTTTGGGAAGTTAGTCTATTGAAGGTGACATAGCTCCAGTCCATATAGTAATACCAAGTCCCCATAACTTGGGGTTCAGGATGAACGTGCTCTGTCAATACCTGCTCCCCGGGAGCAACACTGTGCTAACTGTCCTGGGACTGTCCTTGACATCACTATCGATACCTGAACTGTCCAGTGTGGGGTCTACTAGTCATGTGTAGTTCTATAAATTTCAATTCACTAGAATGAAATAAAAATTCAGTTCTTCAGTCCCACCAGCCACAGTGCCTCAACAGCCACATGTGGCTAGCAGCTACCGTATTGGACAGCGCAGATACAGAACGTTTTCATTATTGTAGAAAGTTCTGTTAAATAGTGTGGCTCTAGCTTATTCTCCCAGCTGCTCACTCTGTTAGGAAGCCTTACGCTGACAAGGAAGAGTTGTCCCTTATTCATAGGGTTTTCTAAAGCAGAGGATGACAAACATTGGCAGCCTGGTTTTTGTATATGAAGTTTTATTGGAACACAGCCACACCCATTTGTTTACCTATTGTCTGTGGCTGCTCTTGAGCCACAGTGGTAGAGCTAAGTGTTGAATAGTTACAACAGAGACTTAATGTGGCCCCCAAAGTCTGAAGTATTTACTTTGGCCCTTTATGAAAAAGTTTGTCAGCCCCTTTTATCTAGACCAGGATTTCTCAACCTCAGCACCGTTGACATTAAAAAATATATATATTTTTTTATGTTTATTTTTGAGAGAGAAAGAGAGCAAGGGGGGGAGGGGCAGAGAGAGAGGGAGACACAGATCTGAAGGAGGCTTCAGGCTCTAAGCTGTCAGCACAGAGCCCGAAAGGGGGCTTGAACTCTCGAATCGTCAGATCATGACCTGAGCTGAAGTTGGACGCTTAACTGACTGAGCCACCCAGGCAACCCAGCACTGTTGACATTTTGGCTCAGATAATTATTTGTCGTAAAGGGATGTCCTGTACATTGTAGTATGTTTAGCAGCAGCCCTGCCTCTGTCCATGAGTGCTGGTGGCACCACCTGTCCTCCTCCCCCATCCAGATGTGACAACCAGATTTTTCTCCAGACGCCAAATCATCGCTGGCTGAGAACCACTAATCTAAAGTGATTTGGCTTTGACCAAACGCTCATTTAAAATACTGCATAAGAGTGCTCACTCTAAAGGGAAAGAAAATACATGAAAAGAGCAGAA
Organism: Panthera uncia; assembly: GCF_023721935.1. Lineage (NCBI taxonomy): Eukaryota > Metazoa > Chordata > Mammalia > Carnivora > Felidae > Panthera > Panthera uncia. The sequence continues at coordinate 140,691,889 of NC_064816.1, read as the reverse complement.
TAAATGAAAGAGTAGTTTTTATGCTATACTTTAGCATTCCCTCCAGAAAGAGAAATTTCTCTACCAAACGTGGTACAGTAACTGCGCAGGGCAGAGAGCTGGAAGCGCTAAGATCCACACTTCACGGTCTGTGAACTGAGGAGCAAATGGACTGAAGTCATAGCATCACCGAAGTGGCGGGAACGTGTAGTTTATTTCACAGGTTTACAAGGCCTGTTCCCTTTATAAAACACTGTGTGACTGCAGGGCTCTTGTTGACTTTGCTGTGTGTGTAAATGTCATGTGTATACTCACCACCTTGTGCTGCATGTGGCAAGACGGGAGTCAATAAATGTTTACTAAAATGATTGTTAATAAATTCAATAAATTGATATTTCTCTGTCTTACAATTATCTATGATTTTAAGTGGTCTATGTAGGTTCCTGCCTTCATCAGCCAGAATAATTGAAAAACTGGTTATAAAAAAAAAAAACAAAAACCTGGTTGTATTTATGTCCATTAAAGCTGATGAGAATTGAATTAAACGTCAAGGCATATAAAATTCTTTGTAAGATCTGGTGCTTGAATACTTTTCAGAGCGGGGGTTTTCAAAGCTGTAGAAAAAGGCGATATTAAGAGATACTCATTTTGTAAGAATGTTGAGTATGGGGACACACATTTTAATTAAACAAATGTACTATTTCTGAGTTCTTGGTTTAAAATGTGGAGTGAATTAGAATTGGGACAATTGCCTTTGAAAGCGAATATCAGGTATACCTTTTTTCTGATTCTTCCAATGAAAATTAAAAATTTTTCAATTGGTATTGAAAGGAATATGTGCTATAGGTCATATGTATAACAGAGCACACTTTTATGGAAAACTTCGATACGGTTATTTAGGAAGATAAGCAGTTTTGACTACTGAATTCAAGTAAATTTAGGAGAACTTGTTTTTTCTATGCGTGACATATTTCTGTTTGTTTTTTCAGATCTTACCAATATATTTGAGTCCTTCCTGCCCCAGTTGTTGGCCTATCCCAACCCCATAGATCCTCTCAATGGTGATGCTGCAGCCATGTACCTCCATCGACCAGAAGAATACAAGCAGAAAATTAAAGGTAAGAAGGGAAGGCAGAAAATTAAAGGTAAGAAGGTCTCCAAGACTGGAGACAGAAGTTCTGTCTTTGGGGCTTTGATCATTAAAAGAAAAGCCCTTAGTTACTGAAACAAGCCTAAAAAGAGACTGCCGTCTGGGGGCTGGAGCAGAGCTCACTAGCCCCTACAGTTCCAAGGGTCATGGTCACCTCGGGAGGCTGAAGGTCCCAGCAAGGAGGAAGAGGAGAGAGAGAGCAGAAGGGAGGATGAGAAAGCAGGAGGCACGTGTTGGGCGCTGCCAGAAATCCCTGTGGATGCCCGTGCAAAAGAACTTCAGCCTTCATTTGCTTCCTCTTGTCTTGTAAAATTAGAAAGTTGGACTGGATAGTTAAGTATTAACTGAAAGGCATAATCTCACATTTGTTTCCAGACAGTGTCGTCCTGGCCCCTTAGGAAAGCAGTTAACTGGAAGTTGAGAAACGCCAACTTTATCCTTATACTTTTTTTGGTTTTTTTTTTTCGGTATCATGTTACATATTGAATTAAGAAGACCCAACTGGCTTCTTTTCTTGGCCCCGTACTAGTTTTCTTTGACTTTGGAGACTTTACATCTGGGCCCATTTCTTATCTGCTGCAGATACCTGGCCCCAGGGCCCAGTTTTCTAGTAAAACTTGAAATGTGCTGTTTGGGTTAGAAAGGTACCAGTGGCAGTACTCTAGCTTGCTCATCCTTCAGGAGGTAAAACCCCGCTTCCTCTTTGTTAGACAGCTTACCTGCTAATAAGACGTGACGTTCACGGAAACGAACTTACAGTTTCGAAAGAACCTCTAAAACTCCACAGAGGTTTTCTGGTGTTCGTTTTTACCTCACCGTGTGCTTGAGAACCTTCATAGTGAAGAGTCTAGATAAAGTACCCCCCCCCCCCCCCCCCCCCCCCCCCCCAAAAGGGAAGGAATTCAGAGTCCATGAAAGTAGGCCTGCTCTTTAACCAGATGGCAGGCTTTGGTATCACCTAATTTTGAGCGTGACTTGCCTGTCTGTATAGCAGTTCTGAATGTCACCTCCTGCCAATTGTGTGTCCCCTGTGAGGTCTGTCTGCAAGAGGTGGCAGTAGAAACAGTGTATAAGAGCCTGGACTAGATAGGCCTTCACTCTACACCGTGTAGGTATGAGACAGGTGCGTTTGAGGTTGTTTTTTGAACAATAGCTTACCTTTTCTTTGTTTTCTCCTCCTGCTCTGATCTCTGTCGGGTATTGTTTGGTACTTTTGTTGAGATAAAACAGAAATAAATCTACACCAATTAATTAAGTCTCAAGTATTTTGCAAATTAAAATCTAATTTATGTAGCAGAGTATCTGTAAAGCCAAATAAACCTGTATTTCAAGGAAAAAAGAGCAGTCCGTTTCAAGCAGATAAAATTCTATTATGAGACTCTATTAAAATTATGGCATAGGAATCACTTAACCGTGTCTGCAACCCGCAGATACCTCGGTGTGGAGCGGATTTCTATGGTTCGTACATTCATTGTGCCTCAGCACTTTAGCACCATTCCTGTTTTAGTACAGACCCGCTGTAGTTCCAGTTACAAAAGAAACCTGATTTACATTTTTATTTCAGAATGACAAGCTCTAGCTTTTAGGGCACTTTAGCTTGCTGAAATGTCAGTGTTGGCTATCAGTTGTCTTCCTTCGTAATCTGAAAATCAGGGCTAGAAGAACTATCCTAATTGCTTAGACTCACTCCTCTGGCCCCCAGCCTGTTGGTCTTCCTCTTCCTCCTGGGTTTCCTCCACCCCTAGCCTATCAGAAGCACCCCCGTTTCAGAAGCCTTTTTCAAAGTTCTCTCTCCCTTGCCCTAAACCCCTGAGGTCTGGTTTGTGTTCCCTCCTCTACTGATAATCTGGGAACTCATTTCTTCCTACTCATTTGAACCCTTCTTAAGACCCATTATCCTGACTTCTCTGCAGCTTTGGTATTTTGTCCCTTCCCTTCCTGACAGCTTTTCTCATTCCATGTTCCTAAACATGGTCGTTCTCTTAAGATCCAGTTCTTCAGCCCTCTCTCATCCTCAGTCACCACTTGGGGAGCTAATTCACCCTTCAGAGCTGTAGATAATTCCCTCTAAATAGACGATTTCCAAAAGTGTGCCTAGATGTGGCCTCTCTCCCAGGCTGCCTTACCAGACATTTCCATGCCTAGCCTTAGAGGTCAGGGTATGTAACCTGTCTTACCGTGGATATTAGTCAGCATTCATATACAGTTGATGCTTTCTTATCAGGTAAATATGAACTGCCTGTAGGACAGACGGGCACCAGTGGAGCTGTCTAAAGACGGGGCACTCTCTGCTTAAAACCTTGACTGCGTGGCATCTTGGCCTGCTGTTCAGGGCTCTCTCTCACTCTGTGTGATCTACATCTGTGCCTGCACTCCTAAATGTATCAATATGTGACCATCAAATTGGATGAGTTTCAGATACCCAACTATCTATTATTACAATACATATTACAGTACACCCTATTTCAGGGAAGTTTCAACCCTACAAAAAAAACAAAAACGGAACAGAGTAACTTAACCATATACCCACCATACGGCCTATTACAAGACCTGTACATTTTGCCTTATGTGCTTCAGCTACAAGTGTAGTTCTCAGTGTTGCGTTTTACCATCCCAGCCACTTCCTTCTCCCCTGTGCTTCCCCCCTGGAATGGCGTCTCCTTCGCCGCAGCTGACGGTTCCCTCAAGGGTCAGCGCACGCGTGCCTGCCTTCCTGGCTCTCAGAGGCTGGAGCCCCTTCCTCCAGGCTTCTCTCCGATGGCACTTGGCAGCAAACTGCTTTTATCTGCGTCTTTGTCTCCTGCTCGTCACTGACCTTGCTCTTCCATTTTTCTATCTCCTGAAAGGCCTTGACCTAGTAAGCACTTAAAACATATTTGTTCCCTTGAATATACTGAAGAGAGCTAATAAGTATCACGTTACAGTGTGGACAATGTCAAAGTGCAGCCACTTCTTTCTACAAATGAAGCAAAGGAACTGACCCACTAGAGGGTAAAAATAAAATTTCTAAGACTAGTAAACCGTTCTCTCTGCCTAAAAGATAAGGTAAGTTCTTACCTAGTCAGGAGCTTTTGAAATCTCATCTCCGCATCAAGCTTCATTATGAGGAATTCGTAGGGCTCTAAGTCAGAAGTCTGCAGACTTTTTCTGTAAATAGGGCCAGATTTGGCCACATAGAGTCTCTGTTGCGCATTCTTTTTTTTCTTTTTAAACAACCCTTTAAAAATGTAAAAAAATACTCCTCGCTAGGCCCCTGCATTATATTATTCAGATTTCCTTCTCTTCCTCTCGTGCTGCATCCCTGCAACTCTGTAGGAAGAAAAACAAAGCATAAGGACGTGAGGATGTGTTTCTCTCCTGCTGGCATTCTGAACAGGGTTCTGTCTTGTCTCTTCGTATCATGTGTGAGCTATTTACTTAAAAACAGTGTGCACTTCGAGTTTTTAGGAACAAGTTTGTTTGCTTGTTCAGCAGCTCTTAAAATTTTCAGCCAGCAGATTCAGCCTAGAGACTACAGCAGCATAAATCTTCAGGTAAATAGTAGATGATAAAGTCACTCGGGTGAGCCGTGTCTCCAGATAGCAGCTCATTCCTGAGCAGATTGAGAGACTGTTTTACCAGCTGCTTCAAAAACCTGACAGGCAGGATCTGTTTAGACTAAAATCTATTCTTAAAATAATAGATTTGGGCTGACTATAATTATATAACTGCAAGTCTAAAAATGATGGGGGATTTCCTTATAAATTACCATGGAATCATACCTAGTCCTGTTCTACCTGGGAGGTGAATAGTTTTATTAACACGGAGATAAAGAGAAAGCGTGAGGTTCACGTTTCCCCAGTTCTGCAAGTTCGGAGGAGTGCAAGCACGTGGACACCCCAACAAGGCAAGAACGAGGGCGCCCCGGCAGCAGAACCGGAGGCCGGTTCACACCGACACCATCCCGGACGTCTGCCGGCTCTCCCGTGCCCTGCGGCCAAGACCCAGGGTGGCCGGCTGCCTTGTACACATCCACCTGGGAGGTGATGGCCCAAGGGAGTTCTAGGATGGAGATTCAGATTTCTGCAAGTCAGGTTTCTGCTTTGCCTCCCTTACTAAGGGGGCAGAATGCACGAACTCCAAAGACGTCTTCCGAGGGATTTTCCCTTTAGTTTTTAGTGACCGTAGTCACTGGCCTCTTTTCTTCCCCCCGCCCCCTGGCAGGTAAGGAAAGCTCAAACTTCCCTGGGACTTTGCCAGCTTGGGGGTCACTGAAGCGCGCGCCTGCCTGCTCACCACCCCTGTGTTTTCTTTCTCCCCACCCTCTGTGCAGAGTACATCCAGAAATATGCGACGGAGGAGGCACTGAAAGAGCAGGAAGAGGGCACCGGTGACAGCTCGTCGGAGAGTTCTATGTCTGACTTTTCGGAAGATGAGGCCCAGGATATGGAGTTGTAGTAGAAAAAGCACCTGCTTTTCAGAAAGACTATTATTTCCTAACCATGAGAAGCAGACTATAATATTCATATTTAAACAAAGCAATTTTTTTTATTACTAAACAAGGTTTTTATGAATAATAGCATTGATATATATATATTATATATCACCCTTTAGATCTTGATTTCCTGGTCATTTCTCAACCTGAGGTGCATAGCATATCCCCACATTCCATTTTGGTAGCAATATGCGGTCCGAATGCATGCATTCATAAGTCCATTTGGCCAAGTCAGCCTGTGTGCTACTGAACTGTCGAAAGAAACAGCCGCTCTGATAGATAGACGTGAGTAAAAATAACAGGAAAAAGTGGCTTCTTTTATTGATGGTTCCAAAGAAACAAACCAAACCAACCAGCTCTTGGACGTGAAGATAGAATATAGCGCTTTTTCAAAAACGGTCGGGAGGAACTGGGCGGGGAGGAAGGCCTGCACCTGCTGTGGGATCACCTAGAGCCGCCACGGCAGATCCCCAACCGCTCCTTCCCGGGAAGCCTTGGTGGCCCCGTTTCCGCGGAGTAACAGTTTAAAACAGGGAGCTAATTGGAGTATTGAAACCTAACAACAATTTTTTGACTCTGGATTTTAAGTACATTTTTATATGTAGATTCCTGCCCTTCTCGCTACCAGGCCCCGCAGCCGCAAGTGTTTTGCTTTGGAGAACCTTTTGGAAGTGTTTTCTGAACCTGATTCTTTTTCTTGGGGGTAGAGCTTATAATCCATACCTTTTTGAGAGGACAGGACAGGAGGAGAAGAGAAGTTGTTTCGTCTCATCCGACACGTGCAGAGTCACATCCCCATCCTGTTGGCCACTTTGGGACTGCTACCCTGGACTGAGAGCTTTAAATTGGAGGGTGGTTGTGGGTGTTTTTATGTTGTTGTTGTGGTTGGGGCTTTTTTTTTTTTTTTTTTTTTTTTTTTTTTTTTTTTTTTTTTGGTGTGTGTGTGTGTGTGTGTGTGAATCGTGCTTAGACAAGGTGCAAATTTAATCTTCACCAAGAGATGGCCTCCTCCTTGGGCAGCCACTCAGTGGACCATTAGACTCGGCAAGAAGACCCGTCTGGTGGCTGTGACTCCTGGGTGCTCTCGTTCATGTTTTGGGTTTGTTTTCTCTTCTGCTGCCGCTCTTGGCAGCAGCCTGGTCATCATCTGCTCGTGGGAGTGGGAAATGGGTATTTTAGACCCAACACACATTCTAAATTTAAAATGAGTAATAATTGGAACAAATAAAGGTCCTTGTACCCAGAGTGACTCTGCATGGGAAAAAAACAAACCGCTGTTTTCAGAGTGTGACTGGATAGGAGGGAAGATTCGGAAATGCGATGTGGTAGAACAGGTTTTGAAGGAGGAAAATGTTCTCTCCTGTAAGCGTTAAGAGGAAATCAGACAGTTGAAAATGCCTGCTAATCAAATGTTTACTCAGCTAACCATAGGTCCAGGTTGCCGGCAGGGTTTTCTTCAAACAGGAGTGTTGCCTGCTGAATTTGGAGAACTTTAGACAGCAAGTCTGTATCCCTTTTTTGCCACAACCAATAGGACAATAGCAGAATTAGCCAATCCTAAAACTTTCTCAAGACAATTTTTGAGTGTCCCACCGGGATGATTTTTCTTTCTGATGTGTGTCTTAGTTTAGAAGTGCTAACTATTTCACAAGGTTTGAGTCCGTGAGGTTGGAAGATACCCGATCTTTTTTTATTCAAAAAGCACAATCAGTCTTTTCTTTAAAAAGCTATATAAAGTACAACTTGCTCTTAGCATGATTATTTTCCTAAATAAAAGACAAAGAATTTACTTATGTTAATTACGGGCATGAAGCAAAAGGTTTCCTTAAAAGAGAAATTTTTTTTAAAGTGCAGTTATGTAGGGCTGTGGTTAGTTAACCGTACTGAGTTATCTATCTAGCATTTGTGGCTTGTTGGAGGGGTAGTGTTAACTATTTAACATGGAATGGTGTGCTTTAACTCTTTTCTAGCGCGTTGTCTTCTCATTACTTTGGGGGAGGGAGGGTCTCTGCTGGCACTAACCTGCTTACCTGCTGAATTAGCAGCTTGCTTGTGCTATAACCGTTTAAATTGTAGGTGCGACTTAGGGTAGGCTTTAAAGTGCCGGGTGGTGATTTGAGTTCAAACAATAAAAAATTGTATTTTTTCAATATTGTATAAACAATAGTGTTCTAATTACCTTTCAAAAAAAAAAATAATGTCCAGATAATAATTGCTTTTAATCTTGTAAAAAAAAACAAAAAACAAGCTAGTAGAGCCAAGTTTAGGGGAATGTGTGTGAGCCACAGCTCTGCTCCCCAACTAGATCCGCTTTTCTCGAATAAAAAGACATCACAGCTCCCCGCCGACGGAGCGCTCTGGCACTGGGAGCCTGGTGGTGTGGAATTCTCAGACGAAGACGTGTTGGGGAGGTTGCAGGGCTTAAGAAGCAGATCTGAGTGTCGCATGGCTGTAGCACGTGTGCGTGTGTGTTTGTCCATCCAAGTCTGTCTGATGAAGATGTGATGAGGCTCCCTGTTAGCACAAGGAGGCTCCTGGAATTGCTACCCAAATCACGCTGTACCCTCTCATTCTGTGCAAATCTGTCCTTTCTGGGCGCTCACCTTGGTCCCGTGCATGTTTTGGGCTCTGTGTGGGGCTTTCCCTCTCCTCTGAGAAACCGGTTTTTGATAAGTCGGACAGAATCCCTTTCTATGCTAACTTTTGTCCCTTCCTGTACCTGGGAGAGGGAGGCTGGAGGCGGAGACCATGCTTCTAGATACAGCGGGAGCTAGAAGGCGGCCTGGCTGTGAATCAGAGGACTCTGGGCCCCCAGTAATAGATGAGATGCAGTAAGGCAGGGGGGTGTCACGGCACCAAAAGCTTTTCCAGGTTTCCCATCATTAATGCTCAGAAGAGCACCCAGAGCCCCTCAGAAAGGCTGAACATTATTGCTTTTAAAGGTGGTGGTCGTAGGTCGGAGTTGCTTCTGGCAGGTTCCCTCCCTTTCTCAGCGTACCCATGGTTCATTTTGAAGTCTTACCTTGTGGTTTGACCAGCGCAAGCCATCCTTTGCCCCCGTTCAAATGGCCGAGCTCAAGCTCGCGCCAAAAGCGACGAGCGAGGTGGCCGCAGCCCGCAGCACGTGACCGCTGCCGTCCTGCAGCCCCAGCGCGGGGGCCTGGTGGGTTGCATTCAGTGGTAGCCAGGCTAGATGCTGGCGGTTTGCTCGTGTGTTTTCAACCTTCTCGCCCTCCCTGAGGTTCCTGTGCGGTTTCAACCAGCATTTTATACTAGTGAGATCGTTACCAGAAGTTGCCGTATCTGTCTCCAGTACCTAACATTGTTCTTCCACTTGAGAAGCCGTTCTCATTGCCAACTGGCTGATCTAGGCTGCTGAGGAGTGTCTCCCCTCGAAGGAATTATTTTCCCTGGAAATGCTCTCTCAAGCCCTGGTCGGCCTTGGCCTGACACTTGCTTTTTATTAGGCCTCCTGTTAGGATGACTGAGAATCATGAAAGACAGGTCCTCTGCTAGCCTTCATGGGTGAAGTTTCTAGACCCCAGCTTTCTGGGAACTGGTGTTTGATTTTGAATGGCAGACGGCCCTTCTATGTTCTAGGGACTCAATTAGAAGAGTGAAAGCCATTAACAAAAGTTAGCAAGAGTTCTTTTTTATTTCATCAACTTCCTAACTGGGTTCATAGCCGCCTTGACTAAAATCAAATCCTTTCTCATTGGGCGCAAAGACCCGCATTTCTCTGGACTTCTGAATCCATGTTCCTATTTTCTCTGGCCACTGAACACCTTGGTGGTTCCGTCAGGGATTGGCGTGGAGGCCCCTTGGGGAGGGGGAGTTAGCGGCCCTCGGCTGTTCAGGTTCTCCACGCAACCTGAGGAGGGGCCAGGACTCCATTCAGCAAATACTGTCTTGGCTGTGGGCTTGGGAAGAAATGGCCATTATTTACTGATTGTATTTGGTACATATTGTGTGATACTTGAAGAGATAAAAGGGACTTACCAGCCCTTAATTGAAATCTAAGCTTTTTCTCGCTTATTTTTTTCCTTGCCCTTTCTCCTCCCTTCCACCTTTTTCCTTGCATTGTGATGATCTAGCGGGCACTTCTGTCAACAGGACAAATGCCGCCTCTGACTATAACCTCTTAATAGTTGTGTATAATGAAAACTGTAAACTTTTTTAAATAAAATGTGTATATACCTTGGCAAATGGCTGGACTTTGATCAATAAGATAATAGCCTCCATGACTACTTTTAAAAACACTCTCCCTGTTCGTCTGATGACTGAGCAGCAGAAGTTGGCTTTTCCTTTTTCTTTTTCTTTTTTTTTTTTTTTTTTTACTGAGAAGCTCCCCCCCCCCCCACTTCCCCCCACCATTGACTGAGAAGCTCTTACAAAGGCAGATGACTGGATTAGTTTGGGAAAGGAGTGTCGCCTTTATAGACAGTAGGAGGCCCCCACCTCCGCGGAGTCCTCAGTACCTGGAGTAGCAGGTGACTGATGACTACAAACAGGGCTGGCTGTGAGGCTTCTTCACGGCCTTGAAGGCCTTGAAAGGCCATGTCTTCTCGAAGGTCTTGGAGCCTAAAAGACCCCACCTGCCCTCATGTGGATCAGCACGCATGGCTTCCATTTTGCTGGTCAGCCCAAACCTTCTAGACACTGTCAGCTAATGCCGAGTGAAGGGTGCCCACTTGGCCTGGAGTTCACAGGCAGTGTAGCTTCCTGCTGCCTAAACAGGTGCCCCGCTGTGCCAAATGCCAGTGTACCCCCCCCCCCCGGGAAGGGGTGAGGGAAGGGTGGGCACGGTGGGTTTTGCATCAGAAGGGGAGCCCTGGCGCAGCATTTCTACTCCTTTCTAAAGCATGCGCCCTCAATGGCCACCAGGTGGCGATGTTGCCTAGTCTCCTGGAAAATCGTCTTGGCCGGATTTAAGACAAAGGGAAGACTTGGTCACATGCTTTTACTCCCCCAGCCCTCTTCTGTTTTCTTCTGCTTCCTCACTTTCCCCAGAAAAGTTTTATTCCTCACTGAATCCTAATGTGTTCTCCAGTAGGCTGAGCTTTATATCTGCCCGGGAGAGGGAGGGTAAGGCCACCTAGGAATGGTGCTCTGCTGGGAGTAAGCACACTAAGCTCTCCTGGGACAAGGAAGCCCTCAAGCTACCCCCAGTGCTCAGAAGCAAAACATTCCACAGGTTTGCAGGTGATGCTCACTGACCCCTCAGCCGGGTGTAGTGGGTCAACCATTGCTCTGAGTTCCCATCCCGCCTTTTCAGTCACTAGCTCCGGGGTCTCTGAGCTCTGCCGGCCTGGCCTCCGGTTCGTTTCTAAAATGAGCCTCAGCTAGTAAGTTCTGACTCCCACCCGTCTGCAACTCAGGATTCCGTCCAGTCTCTGAAACAATACGGATATGGTTACAATATATCGGGATATGGTGTCCTGAGAGGATATTCTGGCAACCCATGAAACACTGATGTTTCAAGATCAGTTTGGGGACCCAAACGGCTTTCTTTGGGAGTTTAGAACATCCATTTTCACTTGAAAGGAGAAGAGATGTATCGGTCCTATGAACGGTCTAGTCTATCCATCTCACACGAGGGAGCTGCTTTAAAAACTCCCTGAGGCGTCTCAGTGCACTTGCTGGGGTTTGGGTCCCTCCCTTGCTCCCCAGTAATCTCACCCAGTGCCACTCTTGCCTCCGCCTCAGTCTAGCCCAGCCCAGCTCCTTCCCAGGCAGCAGCTGGCTTTCCACTGCCTGCCTAAGGCATTACCCTTTTCCTGGGATGGGGGACCCAGGCTTTCTGAGGTATATTGTCCTAGAAAAGAACTGTGGGCTCAGAGCCCCAGAACTTTTTATCCCCTTAAATTCTCTTGCCATCTCACAAGCCTGCTTTCTATCCCAGGGAATGAGTTCCCGTGACTCTAGACCCTGGTGTTTCTTGCTCCCCACCCGGAACCAGGGCAAAGAAAGTTTTTGTGGATCCCACAATCCCTGGCTCTGCAGAGGCCCCGGAGCCGCCTGATAGACTGAGCAGGCTTGTTTATGAGGCGCCCACAGGCTTCTCGGAGAGCCAGATCCCCAGATGAACCCAGCATGATCCACCTGGGGCCAGCCCTGCTCCCCTGTGCCTCGTGTAGGGTTTGTGCATCCAGAACCTCTTAGAACTGAAGGGTTGCCCTGACAAGGGATTTAATGGTAGGCTAAAGATACAGGGATATTTCCCTTCGGCTCCTAGGACCTGAGGTCAAGTGGTCAGGGCAGGCAGGGTCAGACTTGGGCTCCCTACGAGAGAAATGGCCCTCCTGGCTGGCCAGCCATTGATGATTAACCAGGAGAAGGAACCTTTGGGTCTCGCTCGCTTCACTTCCTGTGGCCCCTCCCAGCTAAGAACACAACAAGCAGCTCCCTTTAAGAAGCTTCAGCCCAGATTCTGTTCTCTTCAGTTCTATAAACAGGGAATCAAGTGCCTGCTCTAGTCCATTAATACGCACTTAAAATGTGTGGAACGAAGCTTTTAAAGACGCGGTTCTAAAGATTTCAAAAGAATTGTGTCCTGGTAACAAATCATTCCAGAAACGTGTGAAAGTCTTCCTTAAAGCCTTCCTCCGGCGGTAACGCGAAGATAATGGTGACCTCAGCCTTGGCTGAAGAGGGCTTTCCCTTACGATCCTCCCCCTGGCCTTGGGAGCCCCTAGGGAAGTAGACCCGGACTTGGCCCCGTTTCACAGGAGCTGCTTGTGAGGCACCAAGAGACAAGCACACAGATAGCGAGTGGCCCAAGCAATGCTGGCCAAGTCTCGAGGCCCTAAGCGAGTATTCTGTGTGTTCACACTGTGCCAAGCCTGGTGCCACACCCGTGGGGACCGCGGGCACCAGTGTCTGTGTGAGCCTCCTCCCGCCATGGGGGGCCCCTGTGAGGTGCCTCCAGGTTGACCCAGTGAGCCTAACGCTGTGATTTCTGTCAAGGGATCCCTCCCACGGGCTTGGGCCCTGAAGGTCAGGTCTTTGCCCACACACATCCCCACGGTTCACTGGGGCTGCAGAGGAGTCACAATATGCAAAACGCCAAGTTAGCCCAACCCACTCCCTAGAGCAAATATAGAATTAGAATGCCAGGGACACAATTTAAAACTTCCTACGGGCGCCTGGGTAGCTGGTCGGTTTGTGAGTTCAGGCCCCCCCCTTGGGCTCTGACAGGGCGGAGCTTGCTGGAGATTCTCTCTCTCCCTCTCTCTGGCCTTCCCTGTTTGCGCTCTCTCTCAACAATTAAAAAAAAAAAAAAAAAAAAACCACAAAACTTCCTGTAGCCGTATTTCTTTTAAAACAAGGTAAAATTAGGGGCGCCTGGGTGGCTCAGTCGGTTGAGCCTCCGACTTCGGCTCAGGTCATGATCTCATGGTCCGTGAGTTCCAGCCCCGCGTCGGGCTCTGTACTGATGGCTCAGAGCCTGGAGCCTGTTTCAGATTCTGTGTCTCCCTCTCTCTCTGACCCTCCCCCGTTCATGCTCTGTCTCTCTGTGTCTCAAAAATAAATAAATGTTAAAAAAAAAAAATTAAAAAATAAATGAATAAAACAAGGTAAAATTAATGTTCTATTTACCTCAACATATCCGAAATATTTGTGTGTAATTACTACTTAAAAATGAATATTCAGCGTTCTCATTTTTGCACGAACTCTGAAATCCAGTGTGCAGTGTACCCAGCGCATCTCAATTTGGATACTGCATTTTCGACACTTAAAGGGGGCACGTCATCCTACCAAGACAAAGTTTCATTACAGAAAAATTTTACACGGCTCGTGTTTAAATGTAATTGAAACTAAATAAGATGAAGAATCGGTGTCTTCGGTTGCCACTCTTCAAGGGCTCAATAGCCACACGTGGCTCGTGGCTGCCTACTGGGCAGCGCAAGCCCTGGAAGCCGCTAGGTAGAGCAGCAACTTCTTGGCGAAGCAAATAAATCACCGGAGCGACAGTTACTGGGAATGGGGACAGAACCCAGACGCTCCCACTCCGCAGAGGCCGTTCCGCTCGGAGGGGCGGGAAGCGCACCCAGTCCGTCGGTGCAGCGGGGCCGTCGAGGTGGGGGGGCGGACCCCCGAGGCCCAACCGCGCGTGCAGCCACGAGCCCGCGTGCTCCGCCCCCCCGCACGCACTCGGGGGATCCCGGCCGTCGTCTGCGGAAACGGAAGTGGCCCACCCAGGAGTCGGGAGGGCTCTTCCCCGGGCCGCGGGGCGAGGGATCGAGGGCGCGCGGAGAGAGGCGTGGCCCACCCCCGGCCATCTTGCGCGGCGGCCGTCCCTGCCTCGGACACCAGGGGGCGCCGGAGCCTCGCGCGACAGCCCCCGAGCTCCCGGGCTGCCCCGGCCCTCGGCGCGTGAGCCCCCCGAGCCGGGCGGGGCTGGCCCCGGGGGCCCGGGGAGGAAGGGCAGCTAGGCAAGAGGGATGGGGGGTGGAGCACAAGGGCAGAAAGGGTAAAACAGCCGAGGGGGTTTTCCCGTCCTGAGACTGAGTGGGAGACAGCAGCTTCTGCATGGAGTGCACTCTCCCTTGCTGCCTCTTTCAGTCTTGAGTCTCTCTGGGCGAAGCCCAGATAGGCTTTGAGCTGCCCTAGAGAGAGACCCACATGGCTGGGAATTGAAGCCCTGACCCAGCGGCTCCTACAGACTCACGCAAGCTGGTAATGACTGCAGCTCAGGCTTCTGGAATCCCAGATCCCTGACCCCCAGAAACTGAAACAGATGATCAGTTGTATTAAGCTTCTAAGTTTGGTGCGTAATTAGTTACACGGACATAGATGTCTAATATTGTGTATTACCCACCCCCCCCCCTTGAGTAAAATTGGGATTCTACTGATGCAATGTATGGATCTTGTATATTTAGAAACTGTTGGAACAAGTCAGCTCTTAAAAAATTAAGAGACAATTGGAGAAATTTAAACAATGAATGGCTATATGATGAAGAAATTATGAAGTCATCGTTGCTTTTTTATGGGTGATAAAGGTATCGTGTTTTATACTGCGGGTGTGTGTGTGTGTGTTCAACGACCACCTTTACATACTGACTTTATGGATGAAATGATATGATGTCTGGATTTGTTTCACAATAATCCGAGGGAGGGGGCGCCTGGGTGGCTCAGTTGGCTAGGTGTCCAACTCTTGATTTCTGCTCAGGTCATGATCTCACAGTTCATGAAATCAAGCCCCACATCGGGCTCTGTGCTGACAGCTTGGAGCCTGCTTGGGAGTCTTTCTCCCTCTCTCTCTTCCCTTCCCCCACTCATGTGCGCGCGCTCTCTCTCTCTTAAACACACACACACACACACACACACACACACACACACGAGAAAAACAATAATAATCCAAGGGTGGAAGGGGAAGGGATTTTTGAATAGGTTATAAAATTTCCTTTAAAGTCCTGCTATGAAGTAAAAGTATTGAGATTTATATTTTTAAAACCGGGGTTCTAAAACATTGGCGTTCTGTTATTAAAAAATAGTGGAGGATGGCTTTGGGGGCACACACGGTCTCCGCCAGTCGCTAGCAATTAAGCTCAATTCCTAACTGACAGAGATTGTCCGAATGTTGCATGATCTGGTATCCTCCGACAGGCTTGCGACCTGTCCTCTAGGCCGTGGTACCAGTAGCCTCCTCGGTTGCCTGGCACTTCCTGGATCCTGCTGAATGCCCAGATTTGCATTATAGGCCTGAGAGGAAGGGGGCAGAACCAAAGGCATGTGAGATCCAGGCCCTCGTCCCCTGCAGTTTATGGTTTATTTGAGCAGACAGCGTGAATTGAAGGACCCCCACGCTCCACGTAATGACACCAGGGTAGGAGACCCATAGGTGGCAGGTTGGAACAGGGCCTTGGCTTGACTTGATAAGGGGACGAGGCAAATGTGGTGAGAGGAGACACTGCCTGTCTCAGGGGCTGGAGGAAACTACAACTCCGTGCCTCTTCCTGGCCCCGGCAAGGAATTCGGTTTTTGTTTTGTTTGGTTTGGTTTGGTTTTTAGTTTATTTATCTATTTGGAGAGAGACAGAGACAGCACGAGTGGGGGAGGGGCAGAGAGAGGGGGAGAATCCCAAGCAGGCCCCGCACGGTCAGCACAGAGGCTGACAGCGGGCTTGAACTCATGAACCAGGAGGTCATGGCCTGAGCTGAAACCAAGAGTCGGATGCTTAACCGACTGAGCCACCCAGGTGCCCCAGGAATTCGTTCTTAAGGATAAAAAGCCAAGTCACAAAGTCTCCCGTGCACAGTGACAATGACAGCAGCAGCAACAACTAATGTTTGAAGGTTCCCAGCATCGAGCTGAGGATGTTTTTTTTTTTCCTTTTTTTTTTAATGTTTATTTATTTTTGAGACAGAGCATGAACAGGGGAGGGTCAGAGAGAGAGGGAGACACAGAACCTGAAACAGGCTCCAGGCTCTGAGCTGTCAGCACAGAGCCCGACGCGGGGCTTGAACCCACGGACAGTGAGATCGTGACCTGAGCCGAAGTCGGACGCTTAACCGACTGAGCCACCCAGGCACCCCTGAGCTGAGGGTTTTAACTCACGTCAAGTCTGTGAGGCTGGTGTGATCTCCCTGCAGTAGACTGCCTGTTAGTTTCACCTGCCCAGCATCTGTTCCTTCTCCTTCTGGAATCAGTCCCGCCATGCTCCTTGGCAGGGTCTACCCCTCCTTGCTCACTCTCTTCCATGTGGTTTTTGGAAGCTAACTCCTTCTTCCCCCCCTCCCTCCAATGTGGGCCCCTTTGACCCTGCTGCCAGTCAGACATCCTGCTCTGAGTTCCGAGAGGAGCCCAGGACCGGGATTTCTGCACGGACCACTGACGAACAGATGCGTTTCCCTCTAGGGTTGCCGAGCTGGTAGGAGGTGAGCCTGGAACAAGGCTAGACAGCCTGCCTAAGAACCTCCTCCCTGGACTTTTCATTCACTCATTCATTCATTCATAAAAAATTTTTTAATGTTTATTTTTGAGCGAGAGACAGAGCACGAACGAGAGAGGGGCAGAGACAGAAGGAGACACAGAATCTGAAGCAGACTCCAGTCTCTGAGCTGTCAACACAGAGCCCAACGCGGGGCTTGAACCCACGAACTGGGAGATCATGAACTGAGCTGAAGTCGGACGCTGAACTGACTGAACCACCCAGCTGCCCCTAGACTTTTCCTTTAGATGAGCGCATGAAGCCCCGTTTTTATTGAAGCCAGATCATGCTGGCTTTCTGTCATTTGCACTCGAGAATCCTGACTGATACGCACCTCCATTATTCAGGTGAGGAAATTAGAAGGTGCAGTTACAAGCCCGAGGTTACCGCGTCTGCTTAGAAGCCATTCCCTTAGAAGCCATTGCCTGAGTCTTAGAAGACAGAATTCTGAAAATGCAGCAAAAAGAATAGGTTTAAGCCAAAGCCTTATATAGAAGAGGATGGCCTCCAATTAAGATGACCAAGCGGTCATACAAGTTAACCTCACTCCCTACCAAAGCCCCTAAAAATGAGAGTATAGGGTCACAGAAGGGGGAAGGGCCATAACCGCAGGAAAAAAAAAAAGGAAGTGTAGACAGCAAACAATAAGAACACAACAACATTGTTGGAAACTGGAAAAGACGTGTCGGCATGGTAACTAATATGATAGATTCAAAGCAAAACAAAACAACAAAATGGAGCTTGTCTCATCAAAACCCTGTTCCTGAGCCAGAAGGGAGGGAAATGAACAAGCGACCCAATTGGCACTTCAGAGCCCCACGCCGCCCCCCACCCATGGCTGGTGGCTCCAGGTCCCTTTTGATCCTGGGAGTGACTGAAGGCTGTAAAAGGAGACAGGGTTGGAAGTGTTGGACACGGAGAGCTTGAGATCTCGTCCCTAGTTCTGTCCCCCCAGGCGGCTGGCCCTTTCCACTGGACAGATCAGAGGGTTTTGCCGAGGGAGAGAGTAAACCAGGGCGTTACAAGCGCAGCTGAGGGGAAATCGCTGTACTGAAAACCAGGGCGTAAGTGAAAGTTAACATACGGAACTGAACCTCCACCTTCCTCCTCCGCTCAGCCCCCGGAAGCCCAGCAGCGTGTTGGATCCAGGCAGGAAATGGGAGGATTCCTCCATGAACACACACTCTCAAGAGGAAGGAGCCCAAAGACACGAACACTGGGAGCCTCCCAGTGAAATGGCCCAGTTAGATCACAAGTGGGAAAGGCCACCGACTGTCAAGCTTACCCGTGCACGTGGAGCTTCTAACCAGCGTAACGTCCCTCTTTTAAACGTGAACTGAACAAAGGCCAACTATATACCATCGGCAGGAAACACACAAGGATTCAAAGATACAAACAGGTTGAAAAGCAAGGGAAAAGATACATCATGCAAGCAGCAACCGAAAGAAAACTAGAGTGACTCTGTTAATATCAGACAAAATAGACTTTATTTTTGTTAAGTTCTTATTTTAATTCCAGTTGGTTGACAAGGGGTGTTAAGTTGGTTTCAGGTATACAGTATAGTGATTGAGCCCTTCCGTACGTCACCTGAGGCTCATCATAAGTGCTTTCCTTAATCCCCATCACCTACCCCCCGCCCCTGACCTCCCCTCTGGTCACCATCGGTTTGTTCTCTGTAATTAAGAGTCTGTGTCTTGGGCTGTCTCTCTCTCTCTTATTTTTTTTTCCCCTTTGCCTTTTTTTCATGTTTATTTATTTATTTATTTTGAGAGAGAGAGAAAGAGAGCACGCGCGAGCGAGCATTTGAGCAGGGGAGGGGCAGAGAGAGAGGGAGAGCGTCTGAAGCAGGCTCCACCCTGCGAGCACAGAGTCTGACGCAAAAGGCTCAATCCCAGGAACCACGAGACCGTGACCTGAGCTGAAATCAAGAATTGGTCACTTAAATGACAGAGCCGCCCAGGTGCCCTGTCCCTTTGCTTGTTCGTGAACAAAATAGACTTTCAAACAAAACATGTTAGTAGAGATAACGAGGGACGTTTTGCAATGATAAAAGAGTCCATCCATCAGAAGGCGATAACGTGAAGGGGAAAAAACGAACAGAAATGAAGGGGGAAAGAGACGATTTGACAGTAACAGTTGGCGACTTCAATACTCCTCTTTCCATAAGGGGTAGAATAAGAAGGCAGAAGATCCACACGGAAGTAAAGGACTGGAACAACACTATAAACCAACCAGACCTATCAGCCATCAATAGAGCCCCCAGCCAACAACAGCCGAACACATACTCTCTTCAAATGTACGCGGAACATTGTCAAGGGTAGCCCACAGACTAGGCTGTAAAACAGCCTTCATAAATTTAAGAGGATTAAAATTGCATGCCCTCCAATCACAATATAGTGAATTTTAAAAATTAATAACAGAAGGGCGCCTGAGTGGCTCAGTCGGTTAAGTGTCCAACTTTGGCCGGGGTCGTGATCTCACGGTTCATGGGTTCAAGCCCCACGTCGGGCTCTGTGCTGACAGCTCGGAGCCTGGAGCCTGCTCCAAATTCTGTGTCTCTCTCTGTCTCTGCCCCTCCCCTGCTCGCTCTCTGTTTCTCTCTCTCTCTCAAGAAACCAGTAAACATTTAAAAATAATAACAAAAATTAAAAATTAATAACAGAAAGAAATTCGGGAAATGGATACATAGTGAAAATTAAACACCGCTCTCCTAACTAACAAACGGATCAAAGAATAAATAACAAGGGAAATTAGGAAATTTTTTAAGATGAATGAACATGATGATACAACATGCTGGAACTTATGAGAAGTAGTAAAGCAGTACTCAGAGGAAAAATTTTAGCTGTAAGTGTCTACGTTAAAAAGGAAGAACGATCTCAAACCAATCACCTGAGCTTCCACCATAAAACGCTGAAAAAAAGAGCAAGCTAAACTCGAAGCAAACAGAAGGAAATAATAAAGATTAGAGCAGAAAGTAATGATATAGACAATGGAAAAATCGTAGAGAAAATCACCCACACAAGTTGGTTCTTTTGGGGCGCTTGGCTGGCTCAGTAGGAAGAGTGTGCGACTCTTGATCTCAGGGCCAAGTTCGAGCCCCACGTGAGTACAGGGATTACTTAAAAATAAAATTCTTTTTTTTTTTTTTAATTTTTTTTAACGTTTATTTATTTTTGAGACAGAGAGAGACAGAGCATGAACAGGGGAGGGGCAGAGAGAGAGGGAGACACAGAATCTGAAACAGGCCCCAGGCTCTGAGCTGTCAGCACAGAGCCCGACGCGGGGCTCGAACTCACGGACCACACCGTGAGATCATGACCTGAGCCAAAGTCAGACGCTTAACCGACCAAGCCACCCAGGCGCCCCTAAAAATAAAATTCTTAAACAAAGCTGGTTCTTCGAAAGATCAACAAAATGGACACACTTTCAGCTAGATTAACTGAGCAAAATCGAGAGCAGAGTCAAATCACTAAAATCAGAGGTGAAAGAGGGGACATTACTATTGACTTCAGAGAAAGAAAAAAGATTTGGAAGGAATACTGTCAACAAATTAGATCATTGGATGAAGTGAAGAAATTCCTGAAAAGACCCAAACTACTGAGTCAAGAAGAAATAAAAATCTGAACAGACCTAAAACAAAAGACTTGAAACGGTCATTGTAAAATCACCCACAAGGGACACCTGGGTGGCTCAGTCGGTTAAGCATCCAACTCTTGGCCCAGGTCAGGATCACCCGGTTCGTGTGTTCCAGCCCTGACAGCTGACAGCTCAGAGCCTGGAGCCTGCTTCAGATTCTGTGTTTCCCTCTCTCTCTGCCCCTCCCCTGTTTATGCTCTGTCTCTGTCTCTCTCTCAAAAATAAACATTAAACAAAATAAAACAAACAAACAAAAATACCCTCAAAGTAAAGCTCAGGTGCAACCAGCTTCACTGGTGAATTCTATGAAGCATTTAAAGAGAAATTGATACATAAGGCGCCTGAATGGCTCAGTTGGTTAATATCCAACTCTTGATTTCGGCTCAAGTCAGATCTCATGATTCCTGACATGGAGCCCTTTGTCCAGCTCTGTGCTGACAGCAGGGAGCCTGCTTGGAATTCTCTCTCTCTCCTCTCTCTCTGCCCCTCCCTCCCTCACTCTCATGTGCACGTGCTCTCTCTCTTAAAATAAACAAATACACTTTTTTTTTTTAATGTTTTTACTTATTTTTGAGACAGAGAGAGACAGAGCATGAGCAGGGGAGGGGCAGAGAGAGAGGGAGACACAGAATCGGAAGCAGGCTCCAGGCTCTGAGCTGTCAGCACAGAGCCCGACGCGGAGCTTGAACTCACACACTGCGAGATCATGACCTGAGCCAAGTCGGACGCTTGACTCCTGAGCCACCCAGGTGCCCCAATACACTTTTTTTTTTTTAAAAAAAAGATAAATTAATACCAATTTTTAAAATTCTTACCAAAAAAATAGTAAAGAAGGGAAACACTTCTCAACCCATTTGACGAAGCCAACATTATCATGATACAAAAACCAGATAAAGATATCACAAAAGAAAGTGACACTTCACACAATTTTGCATGTCAATTATATCTCAGTAAGTTTTTATTTTACCAAAATGAAAAGACAACTCACAGAACGAGAGGAATGCTTGCAAATCATATATTTGATAGGGGTTTAGTGCCCAGAATATATAAAGAACTGTTATAACCCGACAACAAAAAGACAAATAACCTGGGACGCGTCTGTGGCTCAGTTGTTTATGCGTCCAACTTCAGCTCAGATCATGATCTCGCAGTTTGTGAGTTCGAGCCCCACAGAAGATCCGAAGCGGACACTGTACTGACAGCAGCAGGTCCGCTTTGGATCTTCTGTCCCCCTCCCCCCTTTCTGCCCCTCTCTAATGCTCTCTCTCAAAAATAAATAAACATTAAAGAAAAGATAAATAGCCTAATTTAAAAGTGGGCAAAGACTTGATTAGACATTTCTCCAAAGAAGACATGCAAATGACCAATAAGGACATGAAAATACGCTCAACATCATGAGTCATTAGGGAAATGCATATGAAAACCGTAAGATACCACTGTAACTGGGAGAATGGCCGTAGAGGCTCTAATAGAAAAGGTGGGCGGGGCGCCTGGGCGGCTCAGTCTTTGAGCTTCAGACTTTGACTTTGACTTTGGATCTTCTGTCCCCACTCTTTGCTCCTCCCCAGCTTGTGCTGTCCCCAAAATAAACATTTGAAAGAAAGAAAGGAAAGAAAGAAAGAAAGAAAGAAAGAAGGAAAGAAAGAAAGAAAGAGAGAGAAAGAAAGAAAGAAAGAGAAAAAGAAAGAGAAAGAAAGAAAGAGAAAAAGAGAAAGAAAGAAAGAAAGAAAGAAAGAAAGAAAGAAAGAAAGAAAGAAAAGGTGGGCAGTAACTAGTGTTGGCCAGGATGTGGAGCAGAGGGAGCCCTCAGGCAGCGGTTGGTGGGAACGTAAAATGTCGTAACCACTTTGGAAAACAGCCTGGCAGTCCCTCAAAAGGTTAAGCATAGAGTTACGCTTAACCTTGTTCTTCCAGCAAGTCCACGCCTAGATGTATACCCAGGAGAGATGAAAACGTGTTCACATAAAAACTCAGAAGGAATGTTCACAGCAGCATTATTTATAATAGCGCATAAGCAGAAACAACTGAAACGTCCATCAGCTGGTGAAAGGAAGGACCAAATGTGATACATAGTCATGCAGTGGAATAGTATCAGATGTGAAAAAGAATGAGATATAGCCGCATGCTACAACATGGATGAAACTTGCAAACATTGTGCTGAGGAAAGAAGCCAGACAACAAAAGGCCACATATTGTAATGAAATGTCCAGAACAGGCAGATCCATAGGGACAGAAAGTAGGTTAGTGGTCATCAGGGGCTGGGTTGAGGGGACAGTGGGAGATGACTATCAATGGATAACGGGTGTTTTAGGGGGTGATAAAAATGTTCTAAAACTAGATACTGGTCATCAGTTGCTGGCTCAGGTGGTAGAGCCTTGTGACTCTTGATCTTGGGGTAGTGAGTTGGGGCCCCGTTTTGAACATGGAGCCTACTTAAAAATTTTTTTTTTAATAAAACTAGATACTGGTCACAATTGCCTGACTTTGTGAATATACTAAAAATCACTGAATTGTTGGGGCATGTGGGTGGCTCGGGTGCTTAAGCGTCCTAGACTTCGGCTCAGGTCATGATCTCACAGTTCGCGAGTTCAAGCCCTGCATCAGCTCTCTGCTGTCAGCACAGAGCCCGCTTCAGATCCTCTGTTCCCCTCTCTGCCCCTCCCCGACTTGCACATGTGTGCGCAGGCTCTCTCTCTCTCTCTCTCTCTATCTCTCTCTCTCTCTCTTAAAAAAAAAAAAAAAGGAAAAATTAAGCACTGGAAAAAAAAGTGGCTATTTTTTTTTTTCTAAATTGCTGAATTGTTTGCTTTAAAAGGGTTTTATAGGATGGGAATTATATCTCAAAAAAAATTGTTACAAAATGTTATTAGCAATAGCTCTCCTAATGAGATTAATTTTTGTGCCTTTTTTTGCAATTATTTTGTGTATCTATAGTTTTATACAGAATTCAGGAATAATTTTAATCCTGTTTTTCATTTTTAGAGAGGTAAGCACGAAGAAATCTTGTCCACATATATAAGGAGATGGGGAATGGAAACATTTTGATATAGCAATTTTTGTCAATTCTTTGAATTCTTTCTGAATTATGGCCAAAATTGTAATCTATCATCACAAATTTTTAATGATCTACTTGTTGACAAATCTATTCCATTCTCTAGTTTGCTGAAAGCAAAGAATTGGAAGTCACTTGACTTACAAAACAATTTTTTTTAACTCCATTGCTAAAGTTATTCTGTCAATTATGGCAAGTATATTGAGAAAACTTTGCCAAGACTTAGTAGATAAGTTATCAACTATATCAAAGACTTATCAAATATGTTAATTGTATCTGTTATTTTTTTCACTTTTAGGAACTTGCTTAACTGATCATACTCAGAAGGTTTGGGAGAGTGAAAACATTATTAATTTTAATGATTTCATTAACATAATTTTTTATAAAATGCCTTTATCTGTCATACATTTTATAGATATAGATATAAATATGAATACACACATATGTGTAACACACACATGCACACATACATAATTTTTTTGTGTCAAAACCTTAAAATAGACTTGACGATTCAATTTATAGAAAATATTTACTATATAACTGATTCGATCTTCAAATCAATCAACCAAATCAGGCTTAATTTCTGTCTGAAGAAGCCTGATGTCACTTTTCAACTCAAATAAATGCTTTAATATGCACTTGGGGAAATAACCATTGGGAAATAAATTATTGAAATACAGCTAGCAAAATAGATTATAAAGGCAGATACAATTAAAATAACATAAAACTAATATAATTACCAGCGATTGTGCTCCTTTATATTTACCCAAAGGAGTTGAAAACTTGTGTCCCCCCAAAAACACCTGCACACTGATGGTTATAGCAGCTTTATTCGTAATTGCCACATCTTGGAGGCGACCGAGGTGTCCTTCAGGAGGTGAATGGAGAATCACAGTGGCACCTCCAGACAATGGAGTATTATTCAGCACTGAAAAGAAATGAGCTATTGAGCCATATAGAGACATGGCAGAACCTTAAATGCATTATCGCTAAGTGAAAGAAGCCAATGTGAAAGTCTATACACCATATGATTCCAACTGTATGACATTCTGGAAAGGGCAAACTATGAAGGTACTAAGATCAGTGGTTGCCAGAAGTTGAACTGGAGGGGAGGGATGAATAGGCGGGACACAGAGGACTTTTCCCGGCGGTGAAAATACTGCCTATGCTGCGTGAATAATGAATACCTGTCGTTGTACATTTGTCCAAACCCATGGAACATACCAACGGAGAGTAAACCCTAATGTAAGCTATGGATTTGGGCAATAATGATGTGGCAATGTAGGTTCGACCACCATAACAAGTGCACCACTCTGGTGAGGTTGTTGATAATTCGGGAGGCTGTGCATGTGGGGGCGGGGCAGGGGACACATGGGAAATCTCTGTACCATCCGCTCAGTTGTGCTGTGAACTTAAAACTGCCCTAAAAAATAGCCTTAATTTTTAAAAATTAATTTATTTATTTTTTTAAATTTTTGAGACAGAGAAAGAGACAGAGCATGAGCAGGGGAGGGGCAGAGAGAGAGGGAGACACAGAATCCAAAGCAGGCTCCAGGCTCTGAGCTGTCGGCACAGAGCCCGACGCGGGGCTCGAACTCCCGGGCTGTGAGATCATGACCTGAGCTGAAGTCGGACGCTTAACTGACTGAGCCACCCAGGTGCCCCCAAAATTATTTTATTTGTTAAGGTAAATCTTTTTGTCATTCCTCCTTTTCCGTGCTCAGTTTCCTTTCCTAGAGGTAACCACTATCTGAAGCTTCATGAGTGCCCCCACCCCCAAGATGACTCCTGTGTTTATAAGCGTGAAGTAGCAGATTCTTGCTACAGAAATGGAAGCCAATTATACACACTGCTCTACACGTTGCTTTGTTTTTCATAATAATAATTCCGCATCGGCACATGTAGAGCAGTTTTGTTCTCTTTAATGGCTGTATAATATTTCGTTGCATGGGCACTATATGTAATGAATTCTTTATTGTCTCAAAGTTCTAGAAGTTCTGGTTGGTTATTTCTCATATCTACTATGTCTATATATGTATATAGAACACCTGGTAAGTGCATAATAATAATAATAACAAAGATACATATCTTGGCGGGAAAGACAGACCCAGGACTGAATATTTATAAACTTGGCAGGCAGAAAGGGCTGTGGTGGGGACACAGGCAGGGCACAGTGGGACCCTGGTGCTCAGAGAAGTCTCCTTAGAGGAGAGAGGCCTGAGTTGAGTCTTACATAGGAGGTGAGCAGCAGCTGGGGAGGTGAGGGTATGTTGGGGGTGGGGGGGTTGACATTCCAGGCTGAGGAAGAGGCCTAAGTGAAAGCAGAGAGATTGGCACAGCATGAGGGGAACCGCCTAGCGTGTCGTGCCTGATCCTGGAGGGTGAAGGGCAAGCAGGCCCAGGGACGTGATCCTGATCCTTGATCCTATAGTAACCATGAACGGGCCTGAAGCAGGAGACGGGTACGTCATGTGTAGAATGAAAGGGGCTATTGTGCAGGCAGGGAGCCCTGGCCGGGGGCTGTCCCCTCATCCGGGAGAGGGCGGTGTTGGTTTGGACCAGCCTAGAGGCCAGGCAGATGGATTCAAAGAGTCTACGTACAAGGTGGAATTGGAAAGATTTGGTGATGGGGGCCGTGGGCGGGGCTCCAACTCTGGCAGTGAGACCCTCTGGGGTGTAGAGAAGCCTTTCGGGCGCTGGGGATTTGCTTTGCTGCCCAGGTGGAGGCCTCTGGGGCCAGCAGTTGGCCTCCCACTGGGAGTCAAGATACCCGGATCTGCTGAATTATTCAGCCACTGCCTCTCAGCTGTGACTGCGTTAGCAGGGCCTTAGCAGGTACTGGAAACCCGGGATGCTCTGCTGGCTGCCTGGGGACAGGGGAGCCCTGAGCCTCCGGGGAGAGAGAGCCCCTCACCTGCTGCTGGGCCTCTGAGCTGGGGGAGGCACAGTCTCCCTGACATCCTCCCTCCTGCCCACTTCCTGGAGGTCTGAAGCCTGGCCCACTGGGGCTGGCACCCTGGGAGGGCTGATGAGGGAGGTTGTGACCTCACCCTAGTCCAGGGTCTCAGCTCCCATCATCGTCTGCTCGTCACCCTGGAGACCGGTTTCCCCACCGGGCCCAGGATGGTGGTGCTGGGCAGCCCCCAGGGTGAGCAGGTGAGCAGCGGGGGCCTGGCCTGCCAGATGCGGGAGCCTCTGGTCCTGACCTTTGGGGCCCAGAGTTGGGCAATCGATTGCAATCCTGGCCCCCGATAAAAGCCTCAGCCAGAGAAGACCACTCTGGTCATCCAGCCCCTGAGCCCCCCTGTCCCTGCCCCCCTGGCCTATATCCATCGTGAACCCAGAAACCAGCCTCCTGTGGTGTCAGTGGTTCTGTGCAGAGCAAACTTGGGGCACACTCAGGGCCGTGGGTGCACGAGCTGTCCTCCTTCCGGAGGGTCATAGTTTCTCTGAGGTCACATGGCTGGTCACTGACAGGGCCCGGCCTGACCCCCCTTCCTGTGAGGAGCTGATCTGTCCCACTTCCTTTTAGGACCACTCTTCCTCAGTGCCCTTGAGGAGCTCAGACCCCAACTCGCCCCACCTAAGATGTGCTCCCCCACTGAAGTTTCCCTTCCCACACAGACCTATCCGTCCAGTAGCTGATGGCCTAAGTCCTGGAGAGCTTTTTCCTCCAGTGCGATGTCCGTCCAGGCATCGATGCCTTATCTCTCGCAGGAGAATTACAGGGCTCCTCGGAGAGGCGTTTTGGGGCAGCCAGGACCTTCCCGTGCCAGGGCAGCTGCTGGAGACGAGTCACAGGCCCCAGGACAGAGCCTGAGTTCCTCAGGGATGTCTCAGAGCTGCAGTGGAAGTGAAGGGGCCATCAGGCGGCACAGGGGAGAGGCACGGCCTGAGCCTCTGCCCCTGGGAATGAAGAGCATCTCGCCACATGTATTCCTGGGCTGGGGAGGGGGGGTGAGCTTCCCATGGCCTGCTCCCCCCTTCCACCTGGGCCTGAGGAGAATCGCTGGGGTGTGAGCAGTGCCCCCTGCCCTCCCATATGCCCCCTGTCCTATTCTCCCCAAAACCCACAATCATGCAGACCTACTTGACCCAGGACATGCCCTCAGGAGCCCCCGCAGCTGGGCCGCTGCTGGCCCTTGGCACACTGAGCCTAGCCTGCCAGGGTCTCACTGTGGCCCTACTGTGTCTCCCACCTCCTACTGCGACCCCCCATGAGGGCAGAGACCAAGTCCCAGGGCTCCAGAACACCAGGCCGGAGGCAGCCTCGAAGCGGACCAGCTCACTCCAGATGAGGAAACTGAGGCCCAGCCCAGGAAGGCCTTGCACCTGAGCAAATTGTTCCTTAGAGGCTCCCTGGGTCATTTCCTGACACTTCCATGCTGGGGGACCTCTGAAAGAAGTGACAGTGTGAACAACCAGTGCTCAGGACGTCAGAAGAGAAAGAACCTGTTTGCATTTCTCTTCGACTTGATGCAGAGACTAGGGCCCGGGGGAAGAGAGGGTGTGCAATGGCTCCACCACAGGGTGGAGTCGGGAGGGCAGGGGGCCCCCAGGCTCGGGTTTCTGCCCCAGTCTGGAAACAGGGCCCGGGGCCAGCGGATCGGTGGCCATTACTAATGCATGTGCTGGCTGTGGCCATGTCAGCCTCCCCAGATGGGGCCAGGTGGGGCCAGGGCGGGCTCGGGGAGGGTGCTGGGGCCCACGTTCACTCCAGCTCTGGGGAAACGCCAAGACTGGCCTGAGTGGACAACCACCCCCCTCGGGCTGAGAGCTCAGACCGGCAAAGGAGGGGTCAGGCAGCATCCCGGTCTAGGGCTCCCATTGTGATGTGACACTCTGTCCCTCAGAACCTCTCCGGACATATCTGTGCCAGCTGCCTTCCCTAGCCCTGATAGCACCTCGGATTTGAATTTCGTTTTTACAAGGGAAATGACCTGTGCTGCCTGCCAGGGCCTCCACCCTGGATGGTCTCCTTGCTCTTCCAGACGTGTCCAGTCCCGCCAGAGCCAGAATCAAGATGCTCCCTGGATCCTCAGGCACGTGGCTCTCCTGGGCTGGGCCTCACCTGGATCCGGACGCATTTGGTTGGATTGGTATGTCTGTGTCTCTATTTATACACTGCCTTGTTGCAGGAAGGGTCTCAGGCACTAAAGTTTTGCACCCAGTAGCCCCCTTGGTCCTGGGAGACACAGAGGGGAGCCGCAGGTGCCCCAGCACGGAGTTCAAGAGACTTGTTCAAGGCCAAACAGAACTCATCCAAGGTCATAACACCAACCTCCCTATCGCCAGCCCAGGGTTCTTTCCACCGGACTCCCATACCTCCCCATGAATAATTTGCACCAGCCTGGCAGAGCAGTCGTTGACCACAGCCCTCTTCTCGCTTTTCTAGAACGCCAACGCCAGCCTCTCTGCTCTCCCTCTGGCAGCTCTCCCGCCCATTCTGGCAAGCTGGAGGACCTGTGTGTTCAAAATTCTTGGTCAGTTCTTTCCCCTCCTGGAAGGAAGGCAGTCAAATAATGTCTCTGTCCTTGTCAGGTGGGCATCTCATGCCCTGAATGCCACCTTGTGTCACCCTGATCAGAGTCACGTTCATAAATTCATTCATTTGGGTCCGACCCAAATGCAAACAGGAGACATTCACACGCACGCACACACACACACACACTCATTCACATTGCAAGAGCCCCTACAATAATACATCTTTTTTTTTAAGTTTACTTATTTTTAAAAGAAAGAGAGAGAGAACACTGCACATGCCAGTGGAGGAGAGGCAGAGAGAGAGGGAGACAGAGAATCCCAAGCAGGCTCCAGGCTGCCAGTGCAGAGCCCGATGCAGGGCTTGAACCCACCAATCACAAGATCATGACCTGAGATGAAATCGAGTCAGACGCTCAACCAACTGAGCCACCCAGGCGCCCCTAAGACATCTTTAATTCATGAGTTGACATTTGTGATATAGCAACAGTACATTAAGAGGAAATGTACCTTTGCACCCTACATGCAAAAAAAGGATAAGTCAATAAATAGCATGATTGGGGCGCCTGGGTGGCTCAGTCAGTTAAGCGTCCGACTTCGGCTCAGGTCATGATCTCACGGTCCGTGAGTTCGAGCCCCGCGTCGGGCTCTGTGCTGACAGCTCGGAGCCCGGAGCCTGTTTCAGATTCTGTGTCTCCCTCTCTCTCTGCCCCTCCCCCGTTCATGCTCTGTCTCTCTCTGTCTCAAAAATAAATAAAGGTTAAAAAAAAATTAAAAAAAAAAATAAATAGCATGATTGAGGAAAAAAAACTTAATATCCTACAAAAATCATCTTCAGGATGGCTTTCGGAGCTTGTAGCAGGGAGACCTGAAGACGGAAGGTTGCCTCCCCCTCAGCTGAACCCTGGGTCCCAAGGTCTCTCTGA
Organism: Panthera uncia; assembly: GCF_023721935.1. Lineage (NCBI taxonomy): Eukaryota > Metazoa > Chordata > Mammalia > Carnivora > Felidae > Panthera > Panthera uncia. Next base: position 140,662,258 of record NC_064816.1, on the reverse strand, counting down.
TGGAACAGATCTCAGGGCCATTTGGGTACAGTCAGAGCACTTGTGACCTTTCTCCATTTATGCTAAAGGAACTCAGATCTCTGCAAACAAAGGCTCTGATCTGATCCTTTGTCTCCTTCCCGTATGGAGAGCCCCAATGGGCAGTTTGTTTCCAAACCTCCTCACACGCTGTTGGACTCCCTGAAGTCTAGTCTGTGGTTCAATGTCCGGCTCAAGCATCAATCCTTGGCACGGTTGGTCATTGATAGGCTGGTGGCCTGGATTTTCTGAAATCCAGGGCATGTTCTGAAAGGAACATCTGGTGTCTTGTATACAACAGGGCTGTGGGCACAGAATCTCTAAAATACCAGACTCGCTTGTTTCTAGGTGCTTCAGAAATATATCTGACAGCTATTTGAAATAGCAAAACATGAAAAACAACCCAAATGGTCACTGAATAAACTATATTTACCTAATGCAATTTTAGGCATCTGTTAAAAAACAGAAGAAACGAAGGGGGGCCCTGGGTGGCTCAGTCGGTTAAGCGTCCGACTCTTGGTTTAGGCTCAGGTCATGATCTCACGGTTTGTGGGCTCGAGCCCCCCATTGGGCTCTGTGCTGATGGCACGGAGCCTGCTTGGGATCCTGTCTCCCTCTCTCTCTGCCCCTCCCCCGCTCGCTCGCTCGCTCGCTCTCTCCCTCTGTCTCAAAAATAAATAAATAAACACTTAAAAATTTTTTTAAATGAAAGAAAGGAAGACTTTCTCTATCTGCTTCTATGGCATGACCTCCCAGATATATTAACTAAATTTTGAAGCAAACAATTTTTTTTAAACATCTTTTTTTTTAATTTTTTTTTTTTTACGTTTATTTATTTTTGAGACAGAGAGAGACAGAGCATGAACGGGGGAGGGGCAGAGAGAGAGGGAGACACAGAATCTGAAACAGGCTCCAGGCTCTGAGCCATCAGCCCAGAGCCCGACGCGGGGCTCGAACTCACGGACCGCGAGATCGTGACCTGAGCTGAAGTCGGACGTTTAACCGCCTGAGCCACCCAGGCACCCTGGAGCAAACAATTTTAAGGTAAGCTCTTTCTCTTCCTCTTCTTTCTTTTCCCTTCCCTCCCGGAACACTCCAAAAGCCATGAAGCACTCCAAAAGCCATGAAGGGGGGCTGAGCAAGGCGGGTGTGCACGCTGAGATGAGGGGCAGCCTGAGCCGGGTGAGGAGGGCACTGTGCGGGAGGGGTGTGGCCTGGGGTGTCAGAGCAGGAACGGGGAAGGAGGGTGTCCACAGAGCTGGGCTTTCACCCACTTGGGTGTCAGAGCCTGAATGGGATGAGATGGGCACCCCCAAGGGAGGCCCGCCCCTTATGGAGGGTCAGAGAACTAGAATGAGATGTTGGAGCTCAGCAGAGGTGAGAGCGCTTCCGTTCCACCGAGGCAACCCTTGGGGGAAGAGCGGCTGTCACGTGGGGTTAGCTATATACAGGGATTCATCAAACAGGTCAATATTTTAAGAATGACAGGAGCCGGACTTCTCACTGTGGGCAAGGGGGGGTGCAAACATGTGAAGAGGGGAGACTAGGATAAGCTGTGAAGTCAGAAAGCTTGCGTTTTTTCATCATGTGTACAGGCACATAGAAATACATTTAGTTCTACACACAGACGTGTTTTCATCTATGGATCCAGGAGACGAGGACAGCCGGGTTCACAGCCGGTCGCCGTCACTGGTCACAGGGGACTGTACCCATGGGACATATCTGGCCATTCTTGAGGAACCTTCAGACAGCATGGCAAGAGGTCCTGGTGGGAGGCTAACAATTGTGCGGGGGATCCCAACCTTCAGGACAAGTGACACGGTGTTTTTAGAATTGTGTAAGATACTTACGCTGCGATGACTGACATATGAAGGGGCTAGAGGCTTGACGAGCCCCCTCACGGTTTGCTGTAGAACCTCACTTGGGACAGGCTGACTATGGTGGCCACCGACTGGAACATGTTCCCCAAGAGCCAGGGGAGGAGCCCGGAGGGACCACATCTCTCCGGCAGAAAGCCTCTGGAATCTTTAGCAGAAAACGCATCCTTCCCACTGGACGCAGCAACTCGCACGAGAAAGAAGTCTGGGTGGTGACGTTCCCGCAACTCCTCCATATTGCAGGGCTAATTCGAGAGGGTGCCGTGTAAACGGAGAGGCAGCTAGGTGGTTGCTCCCGGAGAGATGTGAGGTGCAGTCCTGGACGTGGCAGGTGGGGCCGGGAAAGATGTGAACGGGGGGCGATGAGGCCTCCCAGGAGAGGGGGAGGTGTCCCATTCACGGAAGGGGGGAGCCTGAGAGAAGGAGCAGCTTATAGGCTTTTTAACATGTTGGCTTCGGGGTGTCTGTGGGATGGTGAGTGAAGGTGTCCACGGGGCCCCGGGTAACAGGGATCTGAACCTCGGGGAGGAGATCTGCCTGGAAAGACAGTTAAGGGCCTAAAAAAAAAAAATGCAGGCTTGCTCCCGAGACTCCAGGAGAGACCGTTTCATGCTTCTCTCCTTGCTTGCAGTGGCTGCTGGCCACACTTGGTGTCCCTTGGCTTGTACAAGGTCACTCCAGTCCCTGCCTCCACTGTCACATTGCTTCCTCCTCTGCTGTGTCTGTCTCCTCTGTGTGTCTCTTGTAAGGACACTTGTCACTGGATTTAGGACCCACCCGGCTAATCTAGGATGATCTTCTTGTCTCAAAAATCCTTAACTTGATTACATCTGCAAAGACCCTTTTTCCAAATAAAGTAACATTCACAGGTCTTGGGGATTAGAACACCGACATATCTTCTGGAGGGGGGGGGGGGCACCATTCAACCCACTACCCCAGCCTTTAAGAAGAAACAGGCAAGAACTCCGAATGGAGTCATGGGGCTGGGCTGCTGATGGACCCACTCGGGGATGAGACAAGGTGGGCGCCGATGTTTCTCCTTTGTTTTGATGCGATTTCGACTCCTCAGGTTTCCTTCCTCTGTGATTTAGCAAAAGCCTGCTTTGAAAGTTCTAGTCGGTCTTGGCCGTGAAGAACCCGGTTCGTGGGCCAGAGTAACAGAGGGAGTTCAGCTCACGTGGGGCCAAGGCAGAGTCAGCGGCCATCCAAGTGAGAGACTGAGGAAAGGGGGAGTCGGGAGCACGGTCAGCGTGGTGAGGCCGAGGGTCCCGCCCTCCTGGAAGCCTCCTCTCGGGCCAAGCATTGGAGAGTCAGGGTTCTGTTCCATCAAGGAAGGTACTGTCCTTTACACAAGGCTTCCCACCTGTGGCGCCTCTCGAAGCTTGCGGTGCTGTGCAGAAATAAAGCAGGCAGAGGGGAGATGGCGGGGGCGGGGGGGGGGGGGGGGGGGGG
>NC_064816.1:140620977-140658811 GCF_023721935.1 Panthera uncia | reverse complement strand
GGGGGGGGGGGGGGGGGGGGGGGGGGGGGGGAGGGGCAGGGGGGGAGTAGAGTGGAGAAGACAGAGAGGAGTCCAGACCATGCAAGTTTCGGGTGCCTCCTTTGCCTAGGGAAAAGCCCCTTCTAGACCATGACCCCCCTGAATAGGCCGTGAGCAGCTCCTCACCAGCACCCCCACATCCCTGGGGCTCATGGGGCCCCCGGGGAAATGTGCACCTGTGTGATGAAAGATCTGGTCTAGGGATGCCTGGCTGGTTTAGTCGGCAGAGCGCAGGACTCTTAATCTCAGGGTCATGAGTTCAGGCCCCATGTTGGGTGTGAAGCCTACTTAAAATAAAATGAGCTGGTCCGGGTTGGTGCTGAGGAAAGAGAAGCCGGCCAGAGCCAGACGGAGCCAAGGTTCTCTCTTAGCTGGAGGCCGCAGGCGGGGAAGGAGCTGACACTGGAAAACCTGGACCAGAGCTGGCAGAGCACCTTCCAGAATGGCCCCCCAGAATCACAGTTCCCTAATCAAAGCAAGATGATAAGAGTGCCCACCTTGAGGGCAGTTGTGGGGGAGGTAAAGGGGAGCCACTGGGAAGATTTTCGCACCCACATATTAAGTGGTCACTGATGGTGGTAACCGTCATGAGCACCAGAGGAGGAGGCAGACTGATGCGGCTGGAAAGCCTAGCACCCCTGCAGACATTGCCAGAGGTACTGGGGCAGTGACCCATCCCCCTGAGGTCTCCCCACCTAGGAAAGTGAGAGTTCGGCAGGGCAACCCCTTGAAGGAGGAATATCTTCATGAATCTCACTCAAGCATCGTGCAGACCAGTGGGTGCCCCAGCCAGGAAGGCCTCCTTGTTGAATTCGGACGCCCCAGACCTGAGAGTGCTTCCCCAAAGAACGTAGGCAGGAGATGCCACACCCTTGCTCGTGTTCAAGGTGCCTGTCATCGGGGAGTTCGGCTTGGTACCTCTCTTAACGCTCTCATGCTGGAGGCCTGGCAGATGGCCTGGTGTTGGGCTGGAGACACAGGCAGAGGGGGCTTTGGGAAAACAAAAAAAAATGCACATCAGGATTGAAGGTTCCTGTCCAGCTCCATGGTGACAACCACAAGCCCTTGGTTTTGGGGGGCAGGCGGCAGGGGAGGGACCAGCCGCCACCTGGAGGGGATAGGGCCAGCCTCAGAGCTCTATTCTCAGCCTCTGTCAACTTCAAAAGCAATTTCCTGTATTGCTGGCGCCATTGGCCGGAACCCTGGATGAGCAAATTAATGTTGGAGGCAGGTGGGCACAGTTAATACCTGCGCTCGGCTTTATGTTCTCTCAGTGGTAAACAGAGATAACCTGGAGTCTAAACAGTCAGTTCCAGACTGCTGCCCACATGGGCCCCCCAACAGCTCCCGTCGTTCAGCAGGTGATGTGCGATGTGCTTGTTTGTTCTAACCACACACACACACACACACACACACAGGGCCTTTCTTTGACTCTGCTGAGATGCAGGGTGTCCCGGATCGCAGGACTCCGGGATGCCCCAGAGGACAGCTCTGCCAGGGGGAATCCTCCCTGCTGTTCTCCCAGCTCCTCCCCTCCTCCCGTCTCTCACTGCCCCTGCACAGGACATCCTGTAGTAATGCAGATGCTGTGAGGAGCTTGTGACACTGAGGCCTCCAGGCCAGACAGAGACACCTGTCTCCGGCGGGACAGAGACACCTGGGGGGCCCAGCTCTGCCTCCCCTCCCCCCCCACCCCCCCCACCCCCCGCATCCACTGGGCAGAGGCTGCTCCTGCTTCCTTGTGTGCTGGCCGGTGTGCAGGCTCCTGCGGCTGCTTAACCCACCCTCCCCCTACAGCCCTTCCCAGCCCTCTTCTGGACCCCTCCCCTGCCCATAGCTCTGAAGGCAGGACACTGTGATCTTCAGCAGGCCCTTCTAGGGACTGGCAGGGCAGAGCCCCTCATAGGGTGCCCGGCAGCATCCAAGGCTGACCACATGGAGGTCCGAGAGCAGACCCTACCGGTGCCTAGACGTCAGAAGGCCAGTTGCTATGCTTTTGAACCCCTACTATGTGTGTGCGGAATGCCTCACATACTCGGTCGGACTGGTGTCTCGAGACCACAGCCCCGCGAGGTGCGCACCACTGTCCCCAGTTACTTCGGGTAAGGAAAAAGGGATGTAGAGAGAGCTGGGCTGAGCTCACAGGCAGTGAGTGGTGGACACTGGGACGCATGGACGTGGGAGCCCTCCTTCCACAGAGCCCTGCGTGCCCCCTCCGCCCATGCCCACAGCCAGCATCCTCTGGGACCTTCATGACCAGCTCCCTGGGATTCTAGCCCACCCCTCCTCTCCTGCTGTCTCTTTCTCTCCAGTCCCTCTTCCACCTGCTGCCATGGCAGCTGCTCTCTTTTATGCCAAAGCCCTTCATGGTTGACAGAATCACATGGAAAGTTCTCAACCCCCAAGACCCACCATGGCTTTAGTTCCCAGCCCTCCTGCCCAGACAAGCAAGGCTCCCACCAAACAGGTCGCAGGCCCTAGACCCAGACCCCAGGAGGAGAGCGCTGTGGTCCGGGTGCTGCAGGAGGGAGAAAGCACTTCCAGCTGGGGGTCAGGGAAAGCTTCCAGAAGGAAGCAGCTTTTTAAGGTGGGTCCTGGAGGATGGGCGGGCTGGGGGTGGGCCAGGAGGCACTGGGGCAGGTGAGTTAGCATGGGCGAAGCTGAGGCAAGAAGGCTGGGTCTAGAGGCTGCTGCCCAGGAGGGGAATCAGTCAGAACAGCCCCTCAGAGCACAGAAAACACCCCCTTTCCCTAAAACCCTAAAACCTTCAGGAGGGGCCTGGCAGCACTGGAGGGGCAGATGAGAAGTAGGGGGCGATTTGAGGGGTGCAATGCTAACAATCTTCCTGCAGGTGGGGGTTTCAAAACACCTGAACAGTGACAGCACCTGGAATCTATCTGGTTCCATCACTGTGTGTTACTGACCTGGTGTTACCTTGGCCAAGTCACTCCTGACAGTCTCATTGTCATCTGTAAATGAGGGTGTGGGGGGTGCAGATGAAACCAATAGTCATTTTTCCTAATGTTTTCTTGGTGTTAGAGCCTGGAAGCTTTTCCTTTTCTTGGAAGTCCTGAGGACAATGGGTAAAAATAGAGCCATGCGAATAGATGGAGGGAGGGAGCTCAGAAGTGGATTAGCCTCCCCTCTTGTGTCTGTGGTGAGACTGGTTGACAATCACTGGGTTCAGAATCGGTCTTGACAGTGACTCCCACGTCCTGACCCCACCCCATAACAATCCCCCGCTGCTCACCACCCATCCCCAGTTCAAGCTGGCTTGTGCTGACCCCTCTTGGGCTGTCACTGGCTTTGGGAGAGGAACAAACGCCCTGGAAAAGAAGGAGGAGCCAGCCCAGACTGGTGGCCACACAACCCCGATTCCCCAGACATCGATATTGTCCGAATTCCTGTGCATCCGGGGCCCCCGGGCCCAGAGCGAGGAGGAGGATGGCCCTGGGGACAGAGGACAAGGGAACACCACCTGCCCCTTAGCCCTGCTCATTGTCGTAGCATCTGGGTGCTGTTGTGGGTGTGGAGGGTTGGCGGGGGGGGTCTAGGGTCTGCTGTCCTGATCACCGAGGACCCAGGCCAGCACCTACTGCATATAACACCTGCTTGCTGGAATTTACGACGGGGCATATGTGGCTTCTGTAATATGGGCCAATAGTGGGTCTTCAAAAATATTTGTTAAAGTTTATTTCTTTTGGGAGAGAGAGCATGAAAGTGGTGGGAGGACAGAGAAAAAAGGAGACAGAAGATCTGAAGCAGGCTCTGTGCGACAGCAGACAGCCCTATGTGGGGCTCAAACTCATGAACGGTGAGATCATGACCTGAGTTGAAGTCAAATGTTTTAATCGACTGAGCCACCCAGGTGCCCCAAAACAATAATGTTTTAAATTTGGGGCAGCTGGCTGACTCAGTCGGTGGAGCACGTGACTTTTGATCTCAGGGTTGTGAGCTCGAACCCCATGCCGGGGGTTAGAGTTTACTTAAAACATAATAATAATAAATAATCCTTTTGAAATTAATGATTTACATTTGCATACTCTTTGACCTAGAGATAGCACTTCTCGAAATATAGCCTAAAAGAAAAAAAAAAAAAAATCAGAGTTTGTATTATAGCCGGAAATTGGAAATTACCCAAATGTCCTTAAGATGAGCTTCATAAATTGAGGAATAACTATAGGATGAAATACTGCAGATTATTATCGATTATCACAGGACACAATATTCCCAAATGAGAAAAGGTAATTCAGTGAGAAAAATAAGAGACAAAACAATGTATACCAAATGCTCTTAGTTTTTATTAAGATAAAATGCACATGGGAAAAAAAGACTGGAAAGTAGGGGGTGGTCAGTGTCTTTCTGGGGTTTGCGTTATCTGTTCCGTCTTCTTTATCTGCTGTCTGGGGTTGCGGGTGTCACCAAACGTCAGTTTTAAAAGAAAATTGGGGGAACTGACTTCGGCTCAGGTCACGATCTCACAGTTTGTGAGTTCGAGCCCCACGTCAGGTCCTGTGCTGACCGCTTGGAGCCTGGAGCTGCTTTGGGTTCTGTGTGACCCTCCCCCGCTCATGCTCTCTCTTGCTTTCTCAAAAATAAAACATTTTAAAAATAGAGAGAAGAAAAAGACAATTAGAGAAAAAGAAAAAAGAAAAATCCAAAGCACCCGAACAAATTTCGCCGGGTGGCCCATCCATGGTACACGGTCATGCGTAGGCCCGGCACCTCCATGGCTGCCCTCCCCTCCCCTCTTTCCATGGCTTCTCCGTCATTCACGTAACTCGAGCCTCCCAGCGAGCCAGTGAGGGGGGTCTCCATCTCCTGGGCTCTTGTCCCTAAGGCAGCTGTTTTCCTGGGCCTGGGGGGTCAAGCCCAGAAGAGAGAGATGACTCCCCAGGCCGGACGGCAAGGCTTGCCGTGGCTGGCAGGAAAATCCTGTAGTTGAAGTAGCTGGAGTAGGGCTGCAGGACCCTCTGAGGTCGTGTGGCTGTCCTGTCTGCCCAGGGCTTCCTCCTCTATGGTTAATTACCATGTAACAAGATACTGGAGCTGGCTCCTGACCTGCAGAGACAGAGAAGAAACATGTATTAAGGGTCTCCCATTTCCCTGCACTGTGCTCAAAGCTCTACATACATTATTGACGGTAAGCCCGATGTTCCCACGAGGTAGGTGAGGAAACTGAGGCTCAGAGGTTAGGTAGCTTGTTTCAGGTCCCACTAGCCAGGAAAGCCAGCAGATGCTTCTAGCTGCAGGTGGGGCTCGGCTCCCTTCTCCCAGGCTGGTTCCGACTGGGCGGGGTCTTAGCTCCTTTCCTGGGGTATGAAGGCCGGGGAGGTCCCTTCTGCTGCTGCTTCGCTGGGCCTCTGGGTGGAACAGGTCTGGTGAGGCCTTCTGCTCCGAGGCCGACAGCCCGGCCTCAGGTGGGTGGGGCCTGGGCTGTTCCTGCTGCTTCCCTCCCCTGGTACAGAGGGACAGTGTTTACCCCTTTATAAAGGTCATGTCTCAACCCATTCCCAGCTGAGAAAGGGTCTCCCGAAAGGCCCGGGGTGGGAAGGGCTGTGGCCGGGAGCCCCAGGCTTGTGTTCCTCACATGACTTTGAGCAGGGCCTAATCCCCCACTCTCTCCTCACCCTCAGGGGTCTCGCCTTCATGGCTGTGCAGGCTGCTCCCCTGGGGGTGGTCTGAATCCTCAGCACCAGGCATTCTCAGTCCTGCTGAACAGTGTCACCTGTAGGGCAACAGGGTATATGGGATGGAGGCCGAGGAAGGACTATCTAAGACAGTGAAGGAGGGCCCGAGCGTAAGAGATGAGCAGAAGAAGACAAGAGAGATGGGAACACAGGCAGGGGAGCAGACAACAGAAAACTTCAGAGACTCCTGGAGAGCACAGGAGGACAACTGGGCCCAGCAGCTGGTCAGACATTGCAGTCAGCAGGGGGGTGGGGACGGCATGAGGTAAAAATACCTTTTTAAGAGAGAGAGAGAGACAGACAGAGCTTGAGCGGGGAAGGGGGCAGAGAGAAGGAGACACAGAATCCAACGCACAGAGCCTGACGTGGGGCTTGAACCCACGGACGGCGAGATAAAAATACTTTTTTAGTATGAGTGTGTCCTGTGCAATATTTGGGACACACACTAAAAAAATGATTTGTTGTTGCCTAAAATTCTGACTGGCGTCCTGCATTGTATCTGGCAACCCTAGACCCAGGGCCTGTGTTTTGCTCAGCTGCCGAGGCCCCCCCCCAGACGGCACCCATCTTCACGCAGCCAGGAAGGGGGCTCCCCCCAGTCATGTGACGGGTTCACCTCTCACCATTCTGGCCTTGGGCCATGACAGGTTATGGCTGCTTAGCATTTTCTGCTTAGCAAAGTTCTCTTCCCTCCTTTGTGTCATTCGAGGTGCACAGCTACTCCAGACCCAATGGAGCCACAAGCCCTGCCCCTGGTTTTGCACGTGCACGTGCAGAATCTGAGGCAGGTGTAAGAGACCAGCCCAAAGCCCTGCAGATGGTAGAGCTCCGACCAGAATGGGGGCTGTCTTGGCTGAAGGCAGAATGAGGAACCCCGGGGCAATGTGTTGCTAATCCCTCAGCCAGTGAGGATTGGGATCCAGAGGAAGTACCTAGCTTCCGCAGACACGAACTCAAGTCCAGGGGCATGCTTGGATGATGAAATATTTGGCTTGCCACACAACACCCCCGCCTCCCCCATGGTCTTGGAAGATCCCAATTTGTGTTCAAAGGGATTCTGGAAACTTGAAAGATAGCAGAGGTGCCTGAAGCAGCCCCCACCCTGGACGCTAAGCCTTGCCCCCGCCCTGACCTCTGCAAAGGGGCGGCCTGGCTTGAGTGGATTACTTCTCATTCTCCCCCGTATCTCAGTTTCCCCACCTGTGAAGTGGGTGGAAATATGCTGTGATCTCAGGCTCCCAGCAGCCCGGAGTGATGCCCTGTTTGATTACAAAGTGGATTAAAAGTCTTATGTGCTTGATACAGGTAACTCTATCCTGTACATGGATAGTTTCACTGAAAAGCAGCCTCAGGTGGCTTTTCACCAGCCTCCCTGCCCCTCCCTTCAAGCCCCCACCAAATGGGCTGGGAAGGAAAGAGAGAAAGATGATAGGTTCCTCCTGGTGCCCTGAAGTATCACTGTTGCTGCTTATTCTTGCTGAGGGCCCTCAGGAAGACCCCGTGGGGCCTGGCCGCCTGGGCTGGGCCCCAGTTCACGCCCAGCTCCTTGCAGGCTGGGAACTGGTCTCTGCTGAAAAAGGCCCAAACAGCCCTGACAATGGGCTCCAGACCAGAGGGCCAGGGACCCTGCAGAGCACGAGGGGCCGCTCGGGTGCCCAGTCACCTGACTTCTGCGCCCCACCCCAAACCAGACTCCCACTGGGCACTTTTGCTGGAACCTGTGCCCTCGCAAGAGAATCCCACGTGACACAATCTCAGGTTTGGCCTCTGACCAAGACGCGGGCCCCTCAGGTCCCCTGGACATTCAGGTGGAGGCCAAGCGTGAGCTGCCTCGGGGAAAGGCACCACACACTGAAAGGCCACCCTTAGCCCGTTTCTCGCAAGGCAAGTGGTAAGGGCTCCCGGTCAGCACCTGCGAAGGGCTTAGTCGCCCTGCTGCTTTAGCTAGTGGTTCTGTGGACTTTTATCCTCCTCTTCTGAGGGGGTTTTGCTGGGGGTTTTCTTCTGTGAACAGCTCTTCTGTAGACGGTCTTTCATTGCCTGCTCCTTCTGGAAGCAGGCTTCAAATAAACAAGTGCCCAAATGAAATGTGGCTCAGTGGTTTTCAGGCAGCTGGACATTAGTGGAGTAGCATTACCGTCCCCACCATGCCCGCCATGCACCACCCCCCCCCCCCCCCCCACCCCCGCCAAGAGAGAGCGGCAGGGAACCATGACACTGATACTCAGGCCTCCTGTGGCCTCAGCCAGCCGAAGTCACAGGCTGCCAAGGGCTGCTGAGTGTGGCCTGAGGCCTGCACTGGCTGAGATGCCTGGGGCTGACCCGTTTGATTTCAAAATGGTTAGCAAGTCTCCTGGGCTTTATACTTTGGAGCAGAGGGATGATCTCTGAGGTTGTGGCTGATGCTGGATTTGGAGATCTCGCTCTAGGGAAGATGACTGACATCTTACCTACCTTCACAGGCGTAGTCCGCCAGAAGGGGCCAAGGCCTGTCCGGAGCTCGGGATCTCAGGCTGCCCGCTGCCCACTGGAGGCCCCAGGGCCCATTCAGGGATGTCAGCACTCACTGTCCTCACATATGATAGAGGGTCAGCAGGACACTCAGACTCTGTTTGAGTCCTGGGTCCACCCCATCCTAGGCCAAATTATTAAGGCTAGTAAGCCTCAGTTTTCTCATCCATAAAGTGGGTATGATAATGATAGTCTCACACAGTTGCGGTGAGGAGTGTAAAACACCCACTCAATAAATGTAGTCTCCTTCCTCCCGAAACCGTGTTCATTAACAAATGCCATTCGTTTCGTTAGCAAACTCTAACAAGTGCCTACTATGTGCCAGAAAGGTACTGTTCACATCAGACCTCTTGGACAGAGGTGAGCGTCTGGGTCCACAGGTGGGAAACACACACAAGGACCCAAGGCATCTTGTGTCTGGATTTTCATGATGAGGACAGAAGATGCAGCACACGTGGGCAGAGTCTTCTGCAGGAATATCCTGGTTTTCTAATCTCACGACCGAAGGCAACCTAAAGCAAGGTCTCCAGGGGTCTTCAGGCAAGGTCAAAGCCACCATGTTAAGAAAATAGTTCTTTTTTTTCCTTTTCAACACTTCTTTTTTAAGCCCAATGTGGGCTTGAACTCACGACCCCAAGATCAAGAGTTGCATGCTCTACCAACTGAGAAAATAGTTCTTTTTCTTAAAAAAAATTTTTTTTAATCTTTATTTTTGAGAGAGAGAGAGTTTGAGCAGGGGAGGGGCAGAGAGAGAGGGAGACACAGAATCCAAAGCAGGCTCCAGGCTCTGAGCTGTCAGCACAGAGCCCGACATGGGGCCTGAAACCCGGAACTGTGGGATCATGACCTGAGCCGAAGTCGAACGCTTAACCAACTGAGCCATCCAGGCACCCCCCCCTTTTTTTTTTTAATCTTTATTTATTTTTGAGAGAGAGAGACAGAGTGTGAGCAGGGGAGGAACAGAGAGAGGGAGTCTTTTTCTTTTTTTAATGTTTATTTATTTTTGAGACACAGAGTGCAAGCAGGGAGGGACAGAGAGAGAGGGAGACACAGAATCTGAAGGAGGTTCCAGGCTCTGAGCTGTCAGCACAGAGCCCAATTCGGGGCTCGAACCCACAGACCATGAAATCATGACCTGAGCCGAAGCCAGTCGCCCAACCGACTGAACCATCCAGGTGCCCCTGAGAAAATAGTTCTTTAAAGGTTGCTGAGGTCAAACTAGCTGGGACTGGCTGAGGCCTAGGGCAGGTGGCCCGGGTCAGCTCCTACTGTGGCCCCCCACAGGATTAAGCAGGACAGAGGGGAATCCTTGGATCTCAACACAAGTGGAGGGCAGATGAGCCTCGGCAGGACATACAGTGAAGCCAGAGAGCCAAGAAAGTCGGTAGGGTTCAAGTCTCGGCTCTGCCACTCATGAACTGTGGGGCTTGAACAAGTCACTCAGTCCCCAGAGCCTCAGTTTCCTCACTAGTGGAGTGGGGTTGTCCTGAGAACCCGGTGAGATGAAGTACGTGAGAACTTTTCGTCAGCTGCGAAGGGGTGTTATGACAGCTAGGAGCGAGCAAGGCCAGGTCTGAGCCTTGATCCTGAGCGAACCAGGAAAATGCACACCCCCATCAAGCGTCCGATCTTCCTCCCTACACCACTGAGATCTGAGGGAGAAACGAAAGTGAGGAAGAACTCTAAACTGTGCTGTCTGTGGGCTTCAGTCAAGGCTGCTTGCTTCCTTGGCCCATCCTTGACCCGGGTGCCCCTCCCGGCATCTCGCTCCGCCACATTTCCCCATGATGCTCCAGACTCAGGCCCTCCTCCCAGCCCCCCTCAAAACTTACCCATCCAGGGGCGCCTGACTGGCTCGGTCGGTAGAGCAGGTGACTCTTGATCTCGGGGTTGTGAGTTCGAGCCCCACGTTAGGCATGGAGCCTACTGAAAACAAAACAAAAAACGCAAAAAACTTACCCAGCCAGCACACAAGCACGTGAAAACAAGATTTAGCCTCGTCAGTCACCAAGAAAATGCCAACTAACCCCACGGGGAGATGTGCAGCATACCCTGTATAGAATGCTAAAATTAAAAAGGCTAAAAAGACGGGCATATCAAGTGTTGGCAGGGACGGGGAGCAACCAGATCTCTCATGTCTCTCATCAGACCAGGGAAATGAAAATCGGTGGTAGCACGTTCAAAGCTTCAAATTCCCCAGGTGGGGAGTATTTATCCCTCAGAAACCAGCCAATGCTACAGGTTCGGGCTTTCTCCCACCCCAGAGAGCTGGCTGTTAAACATTTAACCAGCACAGACTCTGATGGAAATACGTTCACAAAGAGACTTGCACGTGAACGTTCCTAGTAACTTTATCCACGATGGCGGAAAATTGGAAACAGCTCATGTGTCCATCAGCTGGGGGGCAGGGCGGGATGGGTAAACTGTGGTACATCCATACAATGAAACACAAGTCAGCAATAAGGAGTGAGCTAGCCAGACACGCAATTTGGATGAATCTCAAAGACATGGTGCGGAGTGAAAGCAGCCGGGTTCAAAAGGTTACACGCTACATGACTGCATTTATATGAAATTCTAGGGGCGTGGGTGGCTCAGTCAGTTAAGCGTCCTGCTCTTGGTTTCGGCTCAGATCATAACCTCACGATTCATGAGTTCAAGCCCCTCGTCGGGCTCTGTGCTGATCTTTTCTCTCTCCCTCTCTCTCTCTGCCTCTCTCTGCCTCTCTCAGCCCCTCCCCTGCTTGCACTCTCTCTCGCAAAATAAACAATTAAAAAAAAAATTATAGAGAAGGCAAAACTATAGTGATAGAGAGCAGATCAGTGGTTGTCGGGGGCCAGAGGCGAGGTAGAGGGTACCATGATGGAGAAGGGAGACTGGCCCGGAAGGAGCATGAGGAAAAGGTTAGGGGATGGTAGAAATGTTCTATATCCTGATTGTGGTGATGGTCGCATGGGTGTATATGCTTGTCAAAGCCCATCTAATTACAGGCTTAAATTTGATTAATTTTATCAGATGCAAATTATATCTCAACACAACCATCCAAGCAAAACAAAACCAAAAACGCATCCATGCCGCATTGCACTCCCTTCGGTTTTGCTAATACATACGGGATCCTGGTGGACATGCCCTTTGCACCGCCAAGATCCGGTCTTAGAAAATGCCTCCACCTGATGATTGACTGTAGGATAGACCAATGGGGAAGCGATTTGGAAGCAGGAGCTGCCACCTCAAGTTACACCTCTTCCAAGGAGGTGGGGCCGGCCGGGGTCAGGGTTTCTAGACTGGGCAGAAGCTTCTCTCCCATTCAGGGGCCATCTTTTCCACCTGCCCTCCGCCTGAAGAAGCTGGTGACCTATGGATGCCGATTGACAAAAACTTTGCCTTTTCCCCTGAAGGTGGGCGGAACTGAGGGGTCTGGGGTCACTGAAGCTTAGAGGAAAGAAGATGGGAGGGGGATGAGGGCAGGGAGGGGTCAGGACCATGTCACCATTCACCTGCGTGCTGGGAGGATTAGCACAGGGCAGGTAACAAGCAGCGGTTCTCTGTGGGTTCCAGACGACAGCCTGTGCCGGGAGCAGGAAAGATTTAGGTGGTGCATAATGATGAACTTCCCGAGAGCGCTCGTGAGAAGGTAGACATGTGTGTGCACACCCACGTAGGGGTGTGTGTGTGTGCGTGAGCGTGCGTATGTTGTAAAGTCAGAGCAGGGCAAGAGGGCACTTGGTATGTAGAATTCCTCTCTGGGGCACTTCAGGAATCGGAAAGACAAACACCACTCTGAAATGAGCCTGGTCCCTCTGGGCTGAGGACAGAGGGATGGACTCAGGGCCTTTCTCTAGGTACCTTGGAGGGCAATTAGCTGGCTGGTCCATCAGTAAGACCCCCAAACCAGAAGCTTGCGGAGCCAGATGGGTACTTACTTCCATGGCCCGACCCCCTCCCAGACGGCCCCGTGCACTCTCCTCCCATTAGGGCAGAAGAGAGCATCCATCACCAGCAGGGATGGTGATGTCACAGCTTCAGGCCTCCGAGTGCACAGGAAGACTGTTCCAACCCCTCTGAGGCGCTAAATCATTCATGGGGCAGAGAGCCCGGGTGGCAGGAGATTTACTGCTGAGGAATCACTTTAGGGACTCGTGGAAATCAATTCTTTAACGAGACCCCATCCGCTGGCAAGTGGCCTGAGGCTGAGGCTCGGGCATGTGATGGGGACCCAGTGATGGGGATCCAGTGAAGCGGGACCTGGTGGGGGCAGCTTTCCAACTCCAAAACAGAGGATGGGAGGGAGCCCACAACCTGCAGCCAAGGGGAGGTCCAAAGTGAAGGCAGATTCCCAGCACCCTGGGAGGGAGGGTTCCCGATAGCCGATAGCCAGCTCTGGCTCACCCACTCCTCCTGTCACTCCTGGGGGTTCCTGTGCCTGTACCCACAGGAGTTCTGCAGGTCAGTAAGACAGAATGAGGAATGGTGTTGGGATGTGTTTGCTGAGTCTGTTGGCCCTGCGATCTTGGACCATCCCATCCCATCCAGTCTCTGCCGGAGGGGAAGTTTCAGGCCCAGCATTCACCCTCTTGTTTCAAAGAGAACGTGAACTCCTCAAAGGCCCAGTCTGTGTTGTGATCCAGAGAATTCCAGAACTTGGTGATTCAGCTCCTGGGGTACCATGCGCCAGTTTAACCAGCAGGAGCAGGTGACATCAGAAGCATCCTGGGACTTCGGCCACCCCACGCAGCACAAAGCACACAGTGGGAGCCTCAGATCTCAGACAGTGGAGCTCTTCTGGTCCAAGCCCAGCCCAGCTCATCTGCCTCCATTGAAATGGCTACGGCACACTTCCTCCGTGTGTCTTGAACAAGAGAAATGAAGGGATGAAAGAAGAAAGGGAAAGCATTTCCAGACCAGCTTTGGAAAAGCAGACACAGCTCAGGTTTCTTCCTGGTTCTCTCACTCTACAGCTGAGGAAACTGAAATCTAGAGGCGGAACTGATGGTCCAAAGCCCATGTCCCTGAGATGGGACAATGAGGAGATGAAGGGTCCTCAGAAGTCATGCTGAGCAGTCTCTGCCTCCCTGGAGATGGCCTCCGTCATTGCGAGGAGGGGAAAAGTCGAGCAGGCAGCCGCAACGGAGAGAAAGGTGCGGGCTGGTTCTGGCCCCCATTCTGCTGCCGAGCTCCTTTGCAAAATGGCTCTCAATGTGCTGCAGGGGGAATCCTGTGGGACCCTGATGGGACTGCACTCTGAACCCTTGCTCATTTATTCACTCAAACATGTATTTGCGGAGCACTGAGTCAGGCATGGGGATACAGCAGTGAACTAGACAGATGTAGCCCTTCCTTTCCTGGAGCTTGCATTTTGTGTTACCAGGATCGCGGTTAAAAGTCCGGGCAGGTGATCCCCCTCCGCCATCCAGGCCATCCCTCTCCAGCTCCCCAGGGTGCTCCTAGCACCCCCAACTCCTTGACAAAGGCCGAAGTCTGCTTCTTCAGAGGGACCTCACCACCTGCAGGGCAGTCCCTCCCTCAGCTGCCACCAGTCTCTGGAGGGGCCGTAGGAGCAGGTACTTGGTAGAGCTTTGCAAAGAGCAGACCAAATTCACGGTGGGCCCAGTCCTCCCAACCCCCACCCAAACTTCTGGTTTTCCACCTCCCTTTGCGCCTCCACCAGTTCTCCACCCCGCCCCCACCAGCTCCTGACCGGGGTGGGGGGGGGGGGTCCGTCAGCTTGTGGCCTGGGATGGAGGGAATCTTTCTTCTGGGCATCCCAGCATTTGCTTCTCACCTACTCCTCAGATTTGACCCTAGAAAATCTCAAGTTCCTGGAGCCCCCTCCCGCCTCTACTAGGCTAGAGGCGATGTTCGCTCAGGGGACTGGGTCAATTCTGAGACCTGGAGCTCCTAAGGGCCCTGCCCCAGGGGGTCCCTCAGCATTTCTTTCTTAATCACCAGTTCCAGTTCTCTCTGGACCCTCCCTACCCAATGGGGTGGGGAAAACTCCGGCTGGGGTCCAAAGAACAGGGCTCGTCCTGGCTCAGGCACGAATTCAGGGCCTAGCTGGGCTTCTGATCTCTCCTGTGAAATAATTAGGGGTTGGATCAGACATCCCCTGGAGCCCTGGGAGCGTCAAAGAGGAAGGGAGGCCAACCAAACATGCCCCAAGGCAGACAAGCAAGAGGAGACACTCGCGAAGACGCGGAGACTGAGAGGAACCCGAGGCGAACCCGGGGCCAGCAGGATGCACGACGTCGAGGGGGCGTCAAGGCACCGTGGGGTGCTCACTGGGAGATGCCACCGGCTAGGAGCGAGGGAGAAGGGACACAACGCCCCCGAACAGAACGCATCTTCTGCTCTGTGGCCGCCTGCACGCAGGTAAAAAGACTGTTCTATACCCTTGCGGGAGCTGTATGTCCTCATTCAACACAGGCTGCCGACTTGGATTTGCGTGGTGACTGCGGGGCTAAAAAGAACCGTCCCCTGGAGAAACGTTTTGCTGTTTCCAAAGCGCTTGCAAAAACATTTCGTTCCTCGATTCCCCAAACAGACCTCTCTGACTTGGGTAAGCTCCCAATTTTCCAGTGAAGAAATGGAGGTTCGGAAATGTCAGGCAGGTGCCCAACAAATACGTGTTAGGTGATTAAAAATGCAGATTATTCTAATTTGAGACAAATCTTAACTCTCTAAAGCATCCCAAAACAAATAAAAGCGTTTGCCTGGTTGGGGGCTGAATTATTCAGCTAAATTCTGATTTGGACACAGAAAGTGAAAGACACCTAACCATATCTGGTCACCGACCTCTGGATAATCTGCTGAAGGCTGCCAAACGCCTACCCCACCAACTGCAGGCACAATCTCTCCTTAGAACCTCCCGGCTTGGAGCCCTGGAGCCCTGAAGTCATTCCCAGGCCTTGGGGCTCGGACCGGGGCTCCATGCCCATGGGCGCCAGAAGGTGGGGGCTGCCTTGCTGGGGCCCTAAGTGGGGGTGAGGATAGTACGTTTCTAGCCCTGGAGGGAACCCCGGCTGAGCCCTGGTGGACAGTGCTTCTTTCCGGGGGCCATGGGCCCGTTTCCTGTCCCTGCCCTCCAGAACGAAGTGCACGGGCGTTCTCCGTTTTCTTCTACGGAGGAAGAAGCGGAGGCTAGACTCAACTCCCACGCCCTGAGCACCCACCAGCCATCCTCTCCGATGACATCTCTGGGGTGGCGCTCAAGTCTCAGCTTTGGCCAGAGCCAAACTCAGCCGGAGTGTCACCTGGCGGGGAGAGGTAGGAGATAGAATGTTGCACAGACGCAGGGGCCACGGAAGCTTGCTTCCCTCCTGGATGGTCTTTGCACGGACCCAAGCCACCAGGAGCCGTGGGCCCTTGGCACCCCCCATCCCCACCCCAAACCACTGCCTTGCCCTTCACCACAGCACAAGATCTCTGGGTTAGCCTCTGGCTCACCCTCTCTGATTCGACTCCTTCAGGCTTCAGCGTCCGGAATCAGATTAAAAAAAAAAACAATTTATGCAGTTTCTTTTTTTAACTGAAAATTTAATACGCGCATATGGTAAATAAACGCATACACTTCAAACAGTCCAGAAAGACATACAGCAAAGAGAAATTCCCCTGCCCCCCAATTCTCCCACATGGAAGCCACCCCTGTTCGTGTCTTGGGTGGCCGGTGGGAGAAAACCTGACACCTAGATACTGCCCCCCCCCCAACTTATATTTTTACACAAACAGAAACCCGTGTGTCATTTGTGCTTTTCACCTAAGGGCCAGGACATTTCCCAGGACATATTACGGACCCTATATAATTTCCTCAGTGGTTTTAACAGCCGAGCAGATTCCTATGACAGGATCGCCTTTCATTTGTCTGTGCCTCTGTTTTTCTCGTTCTTTCCCTATCAACCCCTGCATTCGCGGCCCCCTGCACCTAAATCTCTGGGTGTCGGGACCCTTTGAAAATGGTACAGAGACAGCGCGCCGCTGAACAAAAACGCACACACGCACACACGCAGTTTCTCGAAAGATGGGGGATTCGTTGTTTTTCGAACACACCTGCAAGGGTCGACCAACGCACATTTAGAGTCTAGAACAAAGGCCCGGGATCTGAGGGCCGGGCCTGGCCCAAGACAGAAAGTACTTCGGCTTTCCCCCAGCGGACCGGAGCCCCAAGCACTAGGCGCCGGCGGGGCGTGGGGTGATAGTGGCGACAACTCGAGGGGCAGCACTAAGAATCCTGGATCCGTCCGCAGGGGACCGGCATTGGAAGGCTTCGCGCAGACGGGCGTACACGGTCCGCGACGGTGATCGTTCGGGTTCCGTAGTTTGTATAGATCTACGGGTCACGAAGTACGTGCGTGCCCACAGGTGCATTTTCTTTATCCTCCTGAGAGGTGGGAGTCATTATACCCATTTTGCAAATGGGGAAACTGAGGCTCTGAGATTCTGAAGTGAATGGCTGGAGATCGCGCAGTTGGTTAACTGGAGCGCGGGAGGACCCGAACCTGGGACTCCGTCTCACTAGGGAATGCTCGTTCACGCATACTGTGGACCTAGAGCCCGGGTCAGCGCGGGGTGCGGACCAATCTGAGCGAGGCGGCAGGCAGAACTGCCGCTGCCCGGGAGGGTCTAGGTGCGGGAAGGAGGCTGCATCCCAGGCAGCCTGCCCCGCAGAGGGAGAAGGGAGGGGAGACTGAGAGTTGATGAGCTCTTCGCTCAACATCTTCAGCACAACGGGGACCGCCAAGGAGAGGGCGAGGTGAGGGAAGCAGAGTGGGCCAGCGGGCGGGAAAGGACTAAGTTGGCCAGAGACAGGCCAAAACACCAGGAGCAAGAAAGGACTGTGTCCAGGGACGAGGGAGGGGGGCCGTCTTCCAGACTGGAGTAGCCCAGGTTTAGGGGTCCTTCCTAAGCCTGACCCCGAGCGTCGAGGAACCCAAACCTACGCGTCCTGGGCAGAGTGGGATGTTGGTGGAGAGGCGGAAAAGGTCCTCTCTAGAAGGAGGAGGATGCCGCCGCCGGGCAGACAGGCGTTCGACCTGCTGAGGGAGGGCACAGGGTACGTAGGACAGGGCAGCAAAGTGAGGACCCGAGGTCGTCCGGAGTCACCTCCTCCCCTGCCTGTGCCCCGGGGCCGAAAGGGATACACGGTATCGGGTCCCCGGGGGCCACCCCCTCACCGTCCGGGTCTGGCTCCAGTTACCGGCCTGTCCTGCTCCCTAAAATATGTATGAGGCCCCTGAGGGTGCAGTTTCACGCGCCCTCCCGGAGTGGGGTTGGGGGCCTTGGGGTGCGCGGGGACCCACGGGAGGAGAAAGCAACGTTGGCTCCTGAGGCCGGGGCCGTCTCAGTTTTCAGCAGCGCATTTAAGAAAAGGTGGAAACTGGATCCGTCTCGGCGGCGCCCCCGCCCCGCCAGCCCCGACCGCCGGACCGCGCTGCCGGGTGGCTCGCTTTGCGTTGAGCGGTGTCTGGTTCTCAACAGCAGGTGAATGGGCCCGGGCGGGGCGCGCCGGGCACGGGGGGCGGGGCGCGCGCTATAAAGAGGGCGCGACAGGCCGCGGGGGCCACTCGCAGCCGGCCTTGCCAGCCCTCTGGTTTTGCGGTTCCTGCCACACCGCGCCCCTACCACCCAGCATCCCACGGCTCTCGGGGAGCAGGTAGGGCGCGGCTGGGGGCAGAGCCAGGGAAGTTCAGGACGACTCGGCCAGGCAGGGGAATGCGTGCCGGCCGGGGAGGGGTTAACGTGGAACGACCCCCCGCCCCTCCTTTGGCCCATTGGGCCCCGCGCTTTGCTCAAGATCTCCCCTGTCCGGGTCCTGGCTCACCACGCCTCATCTCGGGCTATTCTTTAAGAAGGTCACCGAAGCCCCGCGACTCGCCCGGGCGGGCTGCCTCGGGTGGGGGGATCTGGCCTCTTCCCCTAGCTGAGACAAGCAGGGTTTGAGCAGGCCCCGCCCAGGAGTCGGACCTATTTAACGGTTTGTATCCGCACCTCAACTCTCGGCCCCTCCCTGCTGGGCAGGGCCTGGGGTAGTGGGGACTATGGACCCTGCCGCCGCGTCACCACTGCCTACTTTCTGCCTTCGCTGGATCCCAGAAGAGCGTGCTAACGGTCTTCAATTTTAATACAAGAGAGTTTTAGATTTGGTGGGGGGCATTGGCTAAGCACTCTCCTTTTTAGGGGCATCTCAGCCGCCAGACCTGCGAGGTTCAAAAGGGAAAATAGGAGCTAAAAGGGAGGAGGACGGATTAACGTTTTATTTTAATCTGGTTTTGAACTGTGGTTGCCGTCTGGGGAGGCCAGGAGGGGCCGGGACTGGGAAGGGCGCCCAAAGCAGAGGGAGAGGGCGGAGGCGCTGGGGTGCTGAGGATGCTGGGGAAGTAGGAAGAGGCCACCTCAACGCTAACAGCCTGGTTGTCTCCTAGCCCCTGCCCCGCCCCTCGGAATGCTCCGAATGGTATCGGAGCAAAGGACCGCAGAGAAGTATCTAATCAGCGTCTGCGCGCCAACCTAGGCCCGCCCCGCCCCCTCCCGGGGGAGCCACTGCAGCAGGAGAGGGGTTGGGGGAAGAAAGGGAGATGGGAACGGGTCTGGGGGCGTCTCCTCTCCCCCTCCCCCTTCCGGGACAGGCAGCCTTTGTTCCCGCGGCGCAGTGGCCAGACACCTGTGAGGCCGCAGAGCTGGGCAAGCGTAGGTGGGTGAGGAGGTAGAGGGGAGCCTCCTCGTCCCCACTCCAGCCCTGCAGCCCTGGGTCCGCGTGGGCCCGCTGACACAGGTCAGACTTGCGCACCTTTCTGCCGGGGAGACTGCGGAGGTCCGTCCAGTGGCCCCACAGGGCGTCCCAGCTCCAAACGCACTTCCCCTCCCCCAGCACAGGGTCATATTTCCAAGCACGCTACTCTACACACACCTCGGCTAGCTCCGGGCTTAGAGGGCGGCGGGGTAGCAGGGCGTCGGGGCGCACCTTGGCCTGCGGCACCCTAGCCTGAGGGCAGGAGGCAGGGGTAGAAGGCGGGCGGCGAGACCCCTTGGGGCCAGCCCCGGCCGGGTTGGGCAAGCAGGCGGGGCTCCCAGAGTCTCCGCAGTCCCGGTCGGGCGTGCCCTGCGCTGTGCACCAACCCGAGCCACATTCAAGGTGAATCATCCTCGGCCCGCCCCCTGCCCCTCCCCGCCTCAAGGCACCTGAACCAATAGCGCAGCGCGGGGGGCGGGCGGGGCCCAGGGGGCGGTAAACCCTCCCAGAGTCATTATCTCTGCGCTCCCGTCGAGTCCCTACACCTCTGCGCCGGAGCCGGCGGGCCTCTCTCCCGCCGCACAATCCGGGGCGCCCGGCTCACCCTTTCCCTCGGCCTTCGGGGCCCCTGTGTCTCTCCTGCCCGGCCCCGCCTGCCGCGCGGAGGCGGCTCCTCCTCAGGTGGCAGGGCCGGGGCCTCCCCCAGCAGACCTGTCACCCGACACCCAGGAAGCGCGCGGCCCCATCCCGGCTCCTCTTTGTTCCCCCGCCGGACTCCGCGCTCGGGCGCCGCCTCCTCCCGCGTAGCGCTGTGGAGGTTAGGGGCGCCGCCCTCGGCCCGCCTGCGCCCCGGGTTCCGTCCATCTGGCCGGCTCCGAACCAGGGCCCTTTTTATCTTGTTTTTCCCATGTGGACTCCGCACGGAGCTGGAGCTGGGAGGCGGCGGTGCGCCCAGCCCGGAGCCGGCGCAGGTGAGTGTCCGGGGCGGGGCCGGGAAGGGCCAGCGCCCGCGAGGAAGAGAAGGTGGAGGCGGGCGCCCCGGGGCGAGCAGTCCTAGAACCCGGTTTGGGCGGGCGGCCGGCCTTCGGGGATGACGCTGCAGTGCGGCCTCCCTACTCTCCCGCGCCTTCCGGCAGAGGTGCGCACGCGGTTCCGTGGTCCTGGGTCCCCCGGTGGAGTCGGCCTGTGCGCCCCCCCCTCCCCCACACCCCGTTGCGACCCGGGCCCGCGGCGGCCGCGCGGTTTGGGTGCGGATTGTGTTTGGCGAGGTGCGTATCGGTGCTGGCCCAAGCACCTCTCTGGGCAACCGATCAGGGGTCGCGTCGGCGTTTCGCCGCCCTGGTGGGCTCAGGTGGAAACGCAGGGCTGGGAGGCAGGCGCCGATCTGGGCTGGGGGAGAGTTCCTGCTCCCAGAGCTAGTTTCTCCAGCCCCCTCTCCGGGCTTCTCGATGGGTCGTTACCATTTCTGTGGCCCCAGGACGGCCCCGCCCAGTCTCTAGGGGAACGTAGTCTCAGACCTCCAGCTCGCCTCTGCTTCGGGGCCACCCATCCTGGGAGCCTTGGAGCACGCGGCCGAGACACCCAGCCGCCCTGCGCCTATCCCCATATCCTTGTTAGAGCTATCGAGCACCCGAGGCCCCAGAGCTCTGCCTCGGCGTCGGCAGCTGGACGCCGTGCCGGGTCCCTCACCCGTGCGCGCATCCTGGCAACTGGGCCGTGAGGGCGCCGCCTCGGAGTCAGGGGTCGCCCGGTTCCGCCGAGCCCTCTAAGCTCAGCCATTCGCTGTCCCTTCCCCCAGCCCTGGGATCCCTACCCTGTGTATAGACGTACCCGCTGGGGGCTGGGGGCGCTAATACAGGCTCAGAGCGATTAAGAGCCGGGAGCCGGCGGTGCCCTAATCAACCTCCCCACCCCCGTTCGTTAGGTGAGGACGGAGCCTCCCTGCGTTCTGTCGGGGTTTCGTAAAGCTCTAGAGGATTAAAAGCCCGATTTTCCTCCTGGGGGCCAGGTGGCCGATGTCTGCGCTGTGCCCCTGGCCCTCTGGCGGGGTCACTGGGCTCCACCCGGTGTGCACCACCTCCCGCAGTGAGCCCAGCGGGCTCCGAGTCGTCCGGTCTCCGAGCAGAGATTGAGCCTTCCCCGAAATCTGTCCTGATCGTGGACCGAGCGCACCCAAAGGAACGTGGCCCCACATCTCAGCTGAGACAGGCCAGCGCGCCAGGAGGCTGTGGGTTCGGATCCCGGCTTCTGAGCTGCAGCCTAGCTGCCGATTTCTTTACCAATCATGGCTGCCCCTTCGTGTACTTGAGGCCTTGGCCCGCTCCTGGGGGAGTCGGGGAGCCTCTGGAATCGACCTTATGCAAAGGAGAAAGAATGCTGGGGTAACCAATGTGACAATTTCGTTTATTTCTTTACCCCTACTAGTCGGGTTAAACCGGCGCAGTGGCTCCT
Source organism: Panthera uncia (assembly GCF_023721935.1). Classification (NCBI taxonomy): domain Eukaryota; kingdom Metazoa; phylum Chordata; class Mammalia; order Carnivora; family Felidae; genus Panthera; species Panthera uncia. Next base: position 140,637,400 of record NC_064816.1, on the reverse strand, counting down.
GGCGTGAGCTCGCACAGCTCCAGCCGCCCGCATTAAAGGTGGGAGCTCTGGCGACCGGGGTTGCAACGAAAGCAGCTTTGGGTCTCTTCCCTGGGCCCTCTGGGGAGACAGAAGGGCACGCACTGGGCCCTGGGCATGTCCGAGGGCCCCAGCTGTGCCCAGCCTCTAGCCTCTTGGGCCTGGGGGCATTCGTTGGAGACCAGAGGGACGAGGCCCCGGGCTGGCAGCGGGTGGTGCCCCTCGGATTCGCGACTCCGGAATCGTTTTGTACACGTCCAGTGCAGAGCTGTAGGGGGTCTTCTGATGGCCCAAGACCCACGATCTTGGAGTAGTCATGGCATTGTGTCCCAGTGACCCTCTCCTCCTGGGAGCTGTTAGAATTTGGAAGGGAGCCTGGGCCCTGCTCTGTGCCCTGAGGAGGGAAACCTCTAGAGGAAGCAGGAACCAGGGAGGTGTCTGAAGATGGTCCTAGCTGAGTTCTGGAGGGTGGGGCTGACGGCGAGGTCAGCAGCGACCTTTTAGAGTGTATAGGGTACACACAGTGTGAGACCCTCAAGTATTCTGTGGACGCTTGGGGGGCTTTAATGTCAGCAGCCTTCCCACCTGGCCCACAGGTCAGGTCCCCATGAGGACACAGCAGCTCTGGAGCTCTTTTCTTTGTCAGTATCTCCCCATCTCCCCCTGGCCAGGGTGGGAGCAGGGACCCGCCTGCTGCCAGACCTCATCCTCATCTTCCCACTCCCAGAAGTGGATTTCTGTGCCTTTGGATCTCAAGGTCAGGGCTGTGTCACGTTACCCACTTCTCCCCGCCGTGGCGGAGGATGTTGCTCTGAGGAGTCACCTTGAACTACAGGCCTCAGTGTTCCCTTTTGACCCTTCAAATGAGGCTTTTCGCTGCTTATACCCTCCCAGCTCCCCTTGGCCCTCATTTCAGGAGAGCAGGGAGACCGTGCTCCCTTAGGATCCAGGCCTGAGCCTGCCCCAGCGGAGAGCAGAGAGGTACCGCAGGGCTCTAGGGGTTGACCCCGGAGGCTGGGGCGGCGGGTATGGCGCCGCCCCAGCACTGCGGCACTGCCGCATTGGGCTTAGCAGGGGCGAGGCAGGCGCAGGGGAGGAGCCTGGCCCAGCTTTGCCACTCCAACTGGAAGCTGGAAGGGGATTTGGCCTTTAAGCTATTCTCTGCTTACAGAGACCCGAGTCAGCTGCAGAGATGAGGAAAACAGACCGAGTGTCTCCACGGATGCCACAATCAGGAGCCCTCACAACCCCTGAGGCCTGCCGCCGCTGTCTTTACCTTTCATTTCCCGTACCAGGGCGAGCGAGCAGGGTCCCTAACTGCTGTCCTCTGCCTGCTCCTGGGTTGCCTGGTGCCAGGCTAGTCTCCCCCAACATCCGCCTCTCCCTGCCCCTCGCTCCCCAGAGAGAGAAAGAAAAAAGAATTTAGGGTTGTTTTAAGTACCCTGGGGTAAGGCTTCTGATGGTCTAGAGTGGTGGCCTCAGGAAAGAGTTCCCAGACCTTCCGCAAAGGTCGGCATCCCCTGCGGCAGAATTGCCAGGGTACCTTTTAAGATGCAGATTTCTGAGTGGCCCGCTAATCTGCATTTCAGGGGCCCCTTGGGTGAGTCTGCCGGTTACACCCTGAGCTCTTTTGATAACTACCTCCATGTGACCCACAGTCGGCACCAACGTTCCCACCTACCTCCTACCCCCTCCCCCAGGGTAGGAGAAATCGTGTCCCTTCTTTTCACTAGCTGAGTGCACCGGACGTAGTGGGGGGAAAAAACTGGGGTGGAGTGCCAGGGAGTGACTTTCGAAGACCTCCATCCCAGCGAGCTGGAGACCAGAGGCCAGCAGTAGGCCTGTGTTGAAAAGCAGGGTGAGGAGTCCCGGGGGCCTGGGGGAAGGGGAGCGTTGAGCCGTGATTTGGGCTCCATCACTGGCGTCCCAGGGTCAGAGTGGATGAGGATTTAGTATAGGTGCTCATAGGAGGCAGCGTGGCTCCTAGCAGCCCTGAGGTCGCTGGGAGAAGCATCACCAAGGGGTTTTGATAGTTTCTGGGCCAGGGGACTCCCTCTCTGGCCCTTCCAGGCTGCTTTGCTAGCCACTCTGCCCCCTGGTCCCTACTTGGGGCTGGAGCAGACTGAGACTGCCACTCTGCAGAGTCCCCAGCCCTCCTGCCTGGACGCCAGCTCCTCTGAGACCGACGCTTTCTCCCCTTCCCTCCTCTCCTTCCCCAGGGCGCCCGGCACCAGAGGCAGGAGCTGCCACGGTGACTTCTCTCGAGGCAGCCACTCTGGCAACCACTGATGCAACCTTCCCGGCCCCTCCCTCGCCTCCCTCACCTCTGCTTTCCTCTGCAGTCCCCTCCGTGCCAGCCAGAAGCTGCTCCCACTGCTGGAGAGCAGCTGTGCCTCCAGCTCCCTCCATGCTGCCCCCTTGGCCAACCGACTTCTGCCCACCTGCCCTCCCGTCCTGGCCACAGGCCGGCGGCAGAGGTGCCCAACCAGGGCAGTTCAGGATCTGGTCTGGTTTAGGATGGGAGTCCCCCCGGGGGGGAGCGGCAGGTCTGGTTTGTCCCCGGGGCTCTTTTTCTGCCACCACGCGGGCTGGGGGCTGGAGGATGGTGCAGACCAAGACATCTTGGAACAGGAGGGTTCTGTGCTCAGAGGTCAGGGGAGGCACTTTGGACGTCCCGCTGGCCACTGCCCCCTTGGGACCTGGTGTGATGGGCAGAGAGGAGGATATGGCCGGCTGTCTGCTATTCTGAACTGGATTTTCCTCCAGCCCCAACCTGAGCAAGGGTGGGCTGGGTGAGGGTGGAGGGACTGGGTGGGCGTTCAGGTTGAGACAAGGAAACACCCCGAGGACGTGGACATCTCACCCCACCCTCTCCCAAGCTGTGAGTGTTGAGCCCTCCTCCACTGTCACTGCTTCCTCAGAAGGTCATTTGGGGCTAAGACAAGGCGTGTCAAGCTTGTGAAGGTGTGGGGTGAGGAGGGCTGCTGAGCCGTTGGTGGGAGGCTGGCCCTTCTGCCCAGGGTTGGGGGGGCGGATCGGGGCGCGGGAGTCTCTCTGCAGGGTCAGCAGGCCGGAGAGCGCGACTCCTGTTCTGTGTATGGCACTGGTAGAATTCACTGTGAACAGTCTCGGTCAGTGAATTACCGAAGGGCCATAAACAGAGCAGAGACAGATCCGCGAGCGTCCCGGGAGCACTCTTCACCCCCTCGGGCCCCGCGGTGGGCCTGGACGTCGGAAACGGGTTGCTTTCGGTGGGGGGTGGTAGGTGCAGGGCTGCCCCCTTCAGCGTGTCCCCACGGGGCCTGTACCACTTCCAGTCTGCTTGGCCGATTTTGGCACTAGCACATTTTTGCTTGTGTCTCTCCGCTCTGAGCAATCATGTGCAGTGCCAATATGGGAAAAGCGGGACGCCGCAGCCGCGTTCGCCTCCCCTGCGTCTTGTGTCCGGGGCCCCAGCGTCTCGTCGCCACTCCCTGGCCCATCTGGCTCAGCTGCTGCGAGAGCTGCAGCCCCGTGGGCAGCCAGATCGCCTTACACTGCCTCGGGCCACAGCAGAGCTGCAAGCCGGGCAATCCGAGCTGGGCCAGCAGATGGGGCCGCCTGCAGCAGTGGAGGGGGGGCGGTCACCATCTGTAGGGCCAGCCCGGGTGATGCCATGGATCGGGAAGGCCCAGCTCGGCTCCCAGCACACCCTTGGGGTGAGACCCTGGCTGGCAGCACAGGGCCTGGCCTTCTGCCGCAGGAACTGAGGGAGACAGCTCCTGGCAGTGGGGGCGTCCTCGAGGTCAGGCGCGGTGTTTCATGGGGGCCGTTCTCTGGGGACGGAGCCTGCCATGGAGTGGCACTGGGAACAGGGTGCTTGGTGGGCTTGGAGTTGGAATGTGTTGTTCAGGCCCTGCTCCTGGCAGGTTCTGGGGCAGGGGCCAGTGGTCTCCTTCACGTACCACACACCGGCATGTGACCCTCTGGGTCTACGGACTTGGGCTGTGGTCGTGGAACCTGCACGGGCCACATCACATAATGTCATCTCCTCGGTTCCCCACGACGGCCCTGTGGGGTGTGGACATTTTTTTCAGTCATCTTCTAGATCTTTCTGAGAGGAACGGCCTGGCTGAAGAGGTCAGTCGGTGAGGAGTCGTGCTAGGCCAGTGTTGCTTTTAAGTCACCAGCCACAACTTGTGTGGGGTCAGCTTCATTGGTTTTGTGCTTTGGGCACTCCTGGCCCCCAGTGCTTGGAGGCATCTCAGCTCTGAACCCACAGGCCTGGGTTCGGATGTTGCAGACAACCTATTGAGGTTGAGGGGCCTGGACACAGCCAGGCTGTCCCGGTGGGTGTGAGGCCCCAGTGACCTGCGCCCTCAGCAAGAGGCCAGCCGGCTGGCCTGGGATACTGACCAGCTGGGGGCTGAAGTCATTGGCCCCAGTTCCTGATGGAGCTGTTTCTCCTTAGGGAGTGAGCCTCAGGCCTGGGGTGGGGAGGGAGGGTAATGTGTGGTTGAGGCTGTCAGTTGAAGGATGGTGGGATTCAACGAGCTACCAACCCCTCCTGCCTAGGGCCCTAAGGACGGACTGCCCTGGAGGAAGGAGTCAGGCCATTTCTCTATGTTGATTCCCTGTGTGTCAAATAGGGAAGAGCTCCCTCATCAGGAGTCCCTCCTGGATGAGGTGACGGTGTCCCTGTGCAGAAGCTCTTTTAAGTGCTGCAGGAAAAGGAGGGATGCTAATTACTTGCTATTTATCCTAAGAAGGAGACTTCAGCCCCTGAAGCTTGGATCTCTCCTCTGATGGCCCATTCTCCCTCCCTACAGGGCCTGGCTCATCCGGTCTCTCTGCTCAGGCCCTCTCTCCTCAAGGCTAAAATGGCCGACCTGCCTGACAGCTTCCCTCCAGGGCTCCATGCCACAGATGAGAGGGGCAGGGAAGAAGGGTGTCCATCAGAGTGACCCCTGGGGGTGGGGTGGACACAAAGCCCAGCAAGGGGAGCTGGAAGGCCCCTGGGCATGATAGTTTCTAGAGCATCCCTGGAACTTGGGAAACGTCCGGCCACATTTCTGTACCTTCCTGCCTAGTCCTTCCAGCCTGAGAATCGAGCAGCTGCCCCTCACCCCCTGGGTGGTCTGCAGCTGGGCTCCATTCTTCCTGTGGCTTTGCTTCTGCATCTCAACACCTGCGCAGGTGGGTGCCTTTGCTGAGCCCTGAGTCACAGGTGCCAGTCAGGGGGTGTAGAGGAGCCAGTTCTGTCCCTGCGGCCAGCCTCCATGCCTGGCTGTCTCTGGGGCCCAGCTCCAGTGCTCCAGGGGAAAGACCTCAGGCCCTGACTTAGTTTCACCTCGTAATTTAGACGGTCCCAGACCAGGCCCCAGCTCCTGGCCTGGGGGGTGAGTTCGCCCACAATAGCGACTCCTCCAGACTGGGACCCCTGTAGCCAGCTCTCCTCCCCAGGGGCCAATTTCCTGGCAGTTGGGGTGGGACGCCTTCCTTCCCCTCCTCCTACCCCTCCAGCCTTTGTTCCTCACCACCCTGTACCCTGGGCCTGAATCCTCCTTTGTGTCTCTCCGGGGAAATAAGCAGAAGGTTTTACCCACTCAACAGGCAGCTCGGTTATGGAGATGTTTGATCTATCCAATGCCCTGTGCCTCACAGGGATTCCTGTAGTCTGACTGAAGTCCCTCCCGCTGCAGCTGAAAGCATTTTCTTGTCAGAGTGGGAAGCACTTTGCCGATTTTTCGGTGCTTTTCAACAGCAGCCAGTCCAGGGTGTCCAGAGGCCTCCCCCATGCAGGGCCCCTGCTTGTCTCTGGTGCTTGGGGCTTCTGGAGATGGCAGCCCCTGGAGGGACTGTGAAGTGGATTTTCCAGACTCCCCACCCCCCTCCCCCTCTGCTCCATTTGCTTATTCAATCCCAGCCATTATCCCGGTCCCAGCCTCGGCTCCGCTCCTCGAAATGCGATCCAGCTCCATTGATCGAGGGCGGGGGGGGGGGGGGGGGGGGGGGCAGCGAAGCCTGGCTGGTGCAGCGAGGAGGCTCCCTCCCCGAGGGGTCCACCCAGCCCAGTGCTCCAGCCACCGCAGGGGGTGGGGACAAGGGACCAGCCCTTCCCACCTACGCTGCGCCGGCCGGGAGCTGGAGGAGCTTCCTGGCCTCGTCACTGGCCCCCGGGGAAAACCCCGGGACCAAGAACCCAGTTCCTGCAGGTGTTCCCCAAACAGGCCCGCGCACCCCACGGTCTGTGAACCTTGCCCAGTTCTGTGAACCTTCAGCACCGAGCAGATTTCTCTCCGCGGAAGAGTCTCTCCCCACACGCGTGCCCGCCGGCGCTCCCCAGGGGCTGCAGCTGTCCCCCGCCCTACCCTGCGGGAGCCTGAGGGTAGCCTCGGCCTGCATCTTGGATCTTGTACTCCATCTTCCCAGGGGCCTCTCTCTACCCCAGAAGGAGCAGTGGCCACTCTCTCCTGGCAGCTGCTTTTCCAGCTTGGGCTTCTGGTTTGGAAAGGGGTCCTCTTGTGATTTGGTCTTACTGCCCAGGGGACTTGAGACAAACGGATCCTTCCAAGCCTTAAAGGGCTGGGACTGCTTGCTGGCTGAAGACTCGGGGTGACCTTAGGTGGTTTCAAACACCCCTTAGGAAAGGGCCTCAATGCACCTAGGGAATGTGGGGCACAGAAGTGTGCTCTCCTTGGGGTAAGTTTCCTGAGGCCTGGGGAGGCGGCGCTTTGGGGAATAAGATTGAGGCCAACCCCCTGGGGGTGTAGGCGTGGGCAGGTAGGGCATGAGTGTATATGGTGGGTTTCATGGTCAGGAGGATGCTGCGTGGATGGGATGTTCCACAGGTTTTGGCTTGGCTCATTTCTGCCACTGACTGGCCAAGGTGAGTGATGTCAGTGGGCCCACAGGCTGCTGGGCCTAGAGGAATGGCACCAGCCCAGGGGTCAGCCCACCATCCCCAGGGAAGAGACCACAGCAAGTGGTTTGCCTCTCCGGGGCTTGATACCCAAGAGTATCAGGTACAGAAACCGCCTTCCTCCCTGTGGGGTGGGCCAGGTGGTGAGAATGACTTGGGGGTCGTGTCTCCCTGGATCGAATGAGACAGTGACATGGAGTGTAGTGCTCGGTAGGCAGCAGAGCATGGCCCACTTGAGCTACCTCTCCCCTGGAGTCCTGGCAGAGGACTGTGGAGTGGAGGTGCCCTCTAGGGTTCCCCTGAGAGTGGGTGGGGACAGGCCCGGTCCTGAGCTGGGTCCCAGTAGCTGATAGCTGCTGCCCCTGCGTTCCCTCCCTCCCTGCCTGCACAGTCCCGTTGCAGAGGTGCTGCCCGGGGGCAGCTGAGGAGCCAACCGGAAGGACAGAAGGACGTGACCTTGTTCTCTCGCGTCGGTGTGGGGGGGGGGTGCCTCCCTCCACCGTTCTGGACCATGGACCATGCTAACTCTCCCGTCTCTTCTTCAGCATAGGCAGCGGCCTCTGCAGCCTCCTCAGCTCCCCGGCCCGCCCGCCCCGCCGCTGCCGCAGCTCGCCTCCCACCGTTTTTGGCAATGGTAGAACTCACACTGGTGAGGTAATGGGATCCGGTGGTTCTAGACTTGCCAACTATGGTGCGAGGGCTCAGCGGGCAACTCTGCAGCCAGCCTCTGATGGAGGGACCACGACGCGCTGGACCTGCTGACCTCCAGGGGAGGAGGGAGGGACTCCGGGCCCCGGATGGGGGGTGCCCCCGGTGCCGGGCAGTGGCAGAGGGTGGGTGCAGCTGGAAGTGATCCTCGGTGTTTCCCTGCATCCCCCTGAGGTCACAGGTCTCTGAGTCAGCTGGGAAGCTGTCCTCCGGCCTTTGGGGGTTTTACCAAGAGGGCTTGAGGTGTCCCGCCCAAAGTGAGGGTGTTGGGGGTGGGAGGAAGGAGGGAACATTTGGGGTTAGGTAACCTCACCCAGCTCTTCCATTCAGGGTGGGCTCTGAGACCTCGAGGGAGGGTCTCCTTCCCTTCCACACATCACTGAGAGCAGGATGAGGGCAGGCCGTCCGTCCTTGGGCATCTGTGTCATGTTGTCGAAGCAGTGACAGATGGATGGGACAGAGACCCGGAGGTGTGATCAGGGGTCTGGTTAGGCCATTTCTATATATTCAGGGCTGGCTCCCTGGGGAGTGGGTGACCTGTGGCCTGGACCTCAGTGTCAGGCTGGTGTCTCAGAGCCTGGAGTGCAGCGGGGGCTCCAAGACAGGCCAGAGGGTCAGGGACCCAGCGTGGCTTGGGATGGGCGTGAGTGCGGTGGACAGACCCGGATCCCAGGACTAGGGCCCCATGGGGTGGGGGGGAGGGGAAGAATGCATTCTGACCGGAGGTGAACAGTAGAAATAGAAATGCAAAGGCCTTTTCCCTGTTCCTCAGCCCTGCATTTCCTGGGAGACCCCCATCCCCTGCAAGTCTAGCCTTGTCCCCCTCACTTGCCTTCAGGGAGGAGAGTGGTACCAGCCATGGGCTGGTGGGTGGGTGGGGCCAGGCAGACCTCCCTTGGCTCACTCTGACTCCACAGAGCTGCAACGTTTTTTGGGAAGAGTTGGGCTGAACAAGGAAGATAGGGGTGTGAGGGAGGGGAAGCAGGCTGGTGGGGGTGCATGGCCATCTGAACCCATGGCTCTTGGAAAGAAAGAGACAGGAAGAAACACTGTCCTCTCACAGGCTGCAACTGAGTTTAAAAACCTGATACATTATGTGCCAGACGTGAGGACGAGAGTTTGTCCTTGTTGCCAAGCATTTATTAAGCACCCAGCATACCAGGCGGTGCATTAGCACTGGGGCTGTGGCCAGAATGGGCAGTGGGAGGAAGGGTGCGAGGGGCACCTGAAAGGCCCCGGATCGGGGTGGGGGGGGTGTTGCTGGAGGAGCGAGACCTGGTACTAGGGGCGGAAGAGGAAGAAAGGAGTCTGAGAAAGTGCAGGTTTTGTATGGGGAAGCAGGCCCAGGGGGCAGTGGGAGCCTTGGAAGGCAGAGGGGGATGTGATCAGGTGAAATGAATGGAGGGATGGAGGCCGGGGGGGGGGGGCTGTGGGCACGGGAAGGCCGGTGTCCACCAGCAGGCAGATCTTGGGTAACTAACCGTCTGTGCAATCACAGCGCTCGGTGTGGCTGCTGAATGGTAACAGTCAGGTAAGCAACATCATTAGAATAAATTTATAGCCAAAGCCAGTGGAGGTGAGCAGAGCCGGTGGCCAGGGTGGGCCGACGTCCTCCATGACTCCCCTGCCTCGGGCTGGCTACTTTGGGTCTTGGACGTGCAGGCAGGAGTGAGATTATTCCTGGGCCTTCATGGGGAGGGGAATTAAAAGAAGAAATTGGGGGGCTTTGGACAGATTTAGTCGTGGTTAAAGCTACTGATCTTTCAGCACTTGCTGTGTGCAGTATTTTCATGATTTCAATTAATCCTCACAAGTGCGGGCCAGCCAGGGTTAGGACATGAAGCACCTTGACCTTGGTGAGAAGCAGGGAATTTGAGCCCTGGCCATCTGCCTCCAGAGCTGTGAATCGCTGCTCTGAACCAGGGGGCAGGGAGCTGGCTGGGACACTGGCCTCCGTGGGGGTCCTGGTAGCCACCTCAGGGATTCTTGCCCCAGTCTGGGGGGCCATGGTTGCTGAGGGAGGTGGAGGCAGAACCAGGGCGGGCAGGGAAGGCCCGGACACCACCACTGCTGGCTCCCTGCCGGGCTCCGCGTTCTCTCCTGACTGTCCCCTGCACTAATCTGACCGTGACAAACCCTCCCTGCTCCACCACCACCAGGATAAAGCCAAGCCCCTTACCTGGTTTTTGGGACCCTGCCTACTAGGCAGTCTGCCCCCTTCTCCCCCTCCCCGCCCCCCTCCCCCCCCGGGCTTCTCATGCTCTGCTAGGAGATTCCATCAATGTCCATGTCTAGCCACCTTCCCTTTGCCTCAGTGCCCAGGGCACAGCCTTCCCTGGGCCCAGCCCTGGCTGTCTCACTTGAAAGCATGTTGGTGGGTCTGTTTCCCCATCAGCTCAAAGCTGTTCGAGGGCCAGGCTCTCTCACTCATAGTTGTGCGCTTGGGACCACATAGTAGGTACCTGGCATGGGACTGGGAGGTCCTGGAATCCTGTAGGGATTGATTTCTGTGATCTTGGACACCTCTACCATTCCTGGTCACCTCCAGAGTCCCAGTTCCCCAGGAATGTAAAAGACCGCCCCCCGCTGTCCCACCCCAAGGTCAAAGGGAGGTGTTGCCCCAGGGTCAGGGCCTGGCAGATGGCTCTGGCCTGAGGACGGAGGTCTCGGGGACCCCACCTTTTAGGTCTGGCAGCTTTCTGAGCACAGTGTCCATTGAAACCATGTGTGACAGGCTTCCCGGGAAGACCAGCCTTAATGCAGAGAGAAGTCAGGTGCCATGAGTTGACTGATAATCCTGTTGGGTGTTAATGGTGAAGGCCTGGGCTTGCTAGAGGCCCATGGGTTGATGTAGAGCTCAAGCGGGGCAGTGTGGACAGAAGGCAGGTGCAAGCAGTCAGATGGTGCGAGGTGCTGGGCCTGGAATCAGGAATGGCCCCTGGAGCAGCGGGGCCATTGAGCTTTCAAGGCAGCACCTGCACTGAGCCTTAGAGAAGGTCTGGGGAGAGACGCAGGTGGCAGCAGCTCCTGGCGAAGGAACAAGCCAGAGCAGGAGTAGGGGAGATGGAGAAGCCTGGGAACCGCCCCCCAGTCTGTGTTCGGGCTGAAGGATGGCCGTGCCAAGGTAGGATCCTGTTCTCTCTGTGCCCATTTGCTGCCAGGATACAGCATGTGGCTGACACAACCAGGTCTGTACAGAACAGTGGCCTTGATGAGGTTTTGGGGTGATGGTGGTCGGGTTCTTGGGGTCTGGAGCCCATGGCCAAGAAAGAATTCCCGAAGACTTCTTTGGTGCAAAATGGTGATTTTGTTACAGCATGGGACAGGACCTGCGGGCAGGAAGAGCTGCGCTGGGGCTGTGAAGAGTGACTGCTTATATACTTTGGAACTGGGATAGGAATGTTATATACTCTGTATTTGCCTCAAGTACTAGTCAATGGGCTGCAGGTTATAAGGAAATTTAATTTTACCTGCCATTTCCGTCTTGCCTTTCCCTCACATCACTACAGAGGGGTGATGTTGGGGCTCCAGGAAACTGAGTCTACAGGTTACCGGAGATTCGGCTATTGATAAGATTGCCTTTTTCTTGTAATTCACTAAGACATTTGCAAACTGATGGAGGCTCACGCCCAGGATGACTGTGATCTCTATCAGTTTACCATTTGTTTTCTTTCCTTTCCCTTGTTCTTGGGCAGCCAGGAGTGCCTGAGGAATATCACACATACCCCACCTGTGGGGGTGGGGGGGTGCTGGCTCGTGCTTTGCCCTTAGCTTGCCTGATGGTCCCTTATCAGTCTCAATGGAGTGAAGGGGGGTGAGTTTTGCCCCTCTGGGGAACATCTGGCAATATCTGGAGACACCTGATTGTCATAACTGGAGGTGAGGGTTGCTACTGGTCTCCAGTAGGTGAGGGTCAGGGATGCTGTTGAAGAGCCTGCAATGCATAGGATGCCACAGAGTAATTGGCTCCAAATATCAATAGAGCAGAGGCCAAGAACCCCCAGGGTAGAATAAGTTAGAAGCAAGTTGACATCTCAAGAGGTGAAAATCCTGTGCTTAGGTGAGGAAGAAACCTCAGTTGTACTAGGGTAAGAATGGAGGAGACCGGACTACTGAAATGAAGGCAGAAAGATCTGGTGACTTTGGTTGACCACACATTCACCTGAGATGGCATTGAGGGAGGGACAGCAGCGGGTCACGGGAGGTGAGTAGGCTGTGTCTGTACCTTGGTCAGGGTCTGGTACCCTCCTCAGAGGGTCTGCATCGGCGAGCTGGGACCAGTGACATTTCGGGTACCCACATGCTCTTCTGAGGATTACACAATTGCCTGTGGCTCAGTCAGCTAAGCATCCTGACTTCAGCTTGTCATGATTTTGGGGTTTGTGAGTTCAAGCCCCATGTCAGGCTCTGCTGACAGCTCAGAGCCTGGAACCTGCTTCAGATTCTGTGTTGTTCTCTCTCTCTCTCTGTCCCTCCCCCGGTCACCTCTGTCTCTTTCCCTCTCAAAAAATAAATAAATAAATAAATAAAATAAAAATTAAAAAATAAGAGGTATTTTAAGAGTGCCTGGCTGGCTCAGTTGGAAGAACATACAACTCTTGATCTCGGGGTCGTGTGTTCAAGTCCCATATCGGCTGTAGAGATTACTAGAAAAAAAATTTAAAAAAAGTTTTAAAATTCAGCTTTTTTGGTTTTCACTGGGAGGATCACTCAGGAAATCTGGTCCACTTTATATTTGGAAACAGCTGACCAATCTCCAGGAAAAATCGGAACTGGAGATTTTGGCTGTGAAAAGTTTGGGTGGGAAAGTGAAGGCTGTTTTCAATTATTTGGAAGAAAGGGGACCTTCATAATTCTCTGTGACTGCAGAGGCAGTGAGCAGGTTTTACAGAGGGGCAGATTGTCTCCCAGAACTTCCTTACTGGTCCGTCGGGCTGTGACTTAGGATGGGCAAGCTCCCCGTCCCTGGAGATGTTCCAGCAAAGGCGTTGGGGTGCTGGGGTGGGTGGCCGCCTCAGATGGGGGCTGGACCAGATGCTTTGTCGCTGTGTGAGACGTCGCTTTACGCTGAAGCTGCTTCCTTGCCCAAGTGCAGGTGGCTTACGTCTCCCTCAGCTCCTGGGCTGTGACCTAGGCCTTATTCAGCTCACGGGCGCACAGCTTTTGAAATGCACGTAAAGGCTGTTGCGAACAAACTGCAAATTAATTGAAGAACTTTGGATCCATAGGGGATGTGTCTTTTCTCAACCAGCAGATACTGGAAAGCCAAAAACTGTAGTGGCACGGCTGGTGGGCAGTGCGGTTTTGTCGGTGGATCTGTCCCATGCAAGGTTCTCAAAGCTCTGCCATTAAGTGTTGGCTGAAGCCTGACTTGAACCTTTCAGGCCTCCCTGCTGCACTGGCTCCACTGGGGTTTCTCAGGGTGAGATGTCAGGTGGAAGAAGAGGCAGCAGGTCTAGGGGATAGTGATGGAGGCGGCAATGAAGGCTCCCTTTTCCCGGCCATGGCCCTTGCCTAGCCTATCAGTAGATACTTCTGGAGGGTCTCCTGTATGCATCCTTCACCCCCAGCAGCACTGGAGGTCCCCAGCTTCTGGGAGCCAGTCTTCTGCCTCCTTAGCAATCCTGGGAAGGTGGCATGGGGGCCTGACAGGGCCAGGCACCTTTAGGACCAGGAAAGCAAGGACAACTTCCTGTGGAGGTTATGGGGGAGGGGAGATGCAGACAGAGGTGCCCCTCATGGGAAAGAGATCCAGCCCTTCACTGCCACTGGTGAACCCACCAGTTTTTTTTTTTTAAATCAAGAAACAGACTTTTAAAAACAGTTTATTTGGTTTTTAAAGTTTATTTTTAAAGAGAGAGAGAGGAGAGACAGAGCACGAGTGGGGAGGGGCAGAGAAAGAGGGAGACAGAATCCAAAGCCGGCTCCAGGCTCTGAGCTGTCAGCAAAGAGCCTGACGCAGGGCTTGAAATCATGAGCCGCAAGATCATGATCTGAGCTGAAGTCAGATGCTTAACCCACTGAGCCATCCGGTTTATTCTGAAAGAGAGAGATACAGTGGGGGAGGGGCAGAGAGAGAATCCCAAGCAGGCTCTGTGCTGTCAGCATAGAGCCTGATGCGGGCTCGATCTCACAAACCATGAAATCATGACCTGAGCCGAGATCAAGAGTTGGACACTCGGGGCACCTGGGTGGCTCAGTCAGTTGAGCGTCTGACTTCGGCTCAGGTCATGATCTTGCGGTCCATGGGTTCGAGCCCCGCGTCGGGGTCTGTGCTGACAGCTCAGAGCCTGGAGCCTGTTTCAGATTCTGTGTCTCCCTCTTTCTCTGACCCTCCCCCGTTCATGCTCTGTCTCTCTCTGTCTCAAAAATAAATAAATGTTAAAAAAAAAAAAAAAAAAAAAAAGAGTTGGACACTCAATGGAACCACTCAAGTGCCCCGAACCCACGTTTCAAGTATCTTCTCTCTTTACAAAGGCAAAGGCATCTTGCCTTGGCGAGTTTGAACACAGTGTGGTTTTATTTTCCACACTCACTACCTTGACCATGTTCTGTTGACTCTCTCTTCTGGTTCCTTAATTACATATTGAGTGAATTCCGTAACTGTATAAACATGATTCATCATTAAATCCAGACTCCCTTGAAGCTTCAGTCTCAGACTCGAGTTCCACTCCACCTTCTTCCAAGCTCCGGGACCCACAGTGTTTGATTGGCAGTATGGTCTGCTTTGTAGTCAGCTACCTACCCTCTGTCCTCTTGCTCCAGATCCTCCAAGATTGGGGAGGTGGGGGTGGATGGTGACGGGCAGGCAGGGAAGATGGAAAGGGAAGGCAGATATCATAATAGCAAAGCACTTTCCTCAAGGCCAATGACCTTAATGGTCCTCCCATTCCCTGCCGGTCTCCAAGGACTGGGAAGGGGCCAAGGACTGGGAAGGGGCCATTTCAGACGGCTCATTGATTGATAACAGCTCCCCACACCTACCTCTTGCCTACCCTTTCCTTGGATAGTTAATGATCTCTGAATAGACACTTAACTGCCACGTTAGTTTAGATCCTCCCAAAATACCTTCAAAATGGAGGTGTTTTGAAGCAATGCTCAAGGCTTTAAAAGCCTAAGGAAGTAATCAAAGCTATCGTTTGGGGTGGAAAAATGTAGCAGATGTTGAATGTAAAATAACTTGCGAGCTCCCTCAAACTTTTAAAAAAGGATTTAGTGCTTTGTTTCTGTTGAGTGATGATTTGTTCCTTTCTTCTGGTAACAGGACTTCTTTGTCAAGAGCAGAGCTAAAGGGAGACTTCATCAAATCACCAATGTTGGCTCCACTGTGGCAAATGCGTGGCCTCCTTTTATTTGGTCTTGATTTCTCATTCCCATTTCCTTATTTCATCGCATGTATCTTTTATATATAACCTTCAAGTTCTTTTTTGGGGTAAGTGTTAAAAATAACCTTTTGGGGGGTGATGATGAAAGTGTTCTAAAATTAGATTATGTGATGGTCCCACAACTTTGTAAACACACTAAAGATTGTTGAGCTGCTCAGCGCCCTGCCTCCCCCCCCCCCCCCCCCCCCCCCCCCCCCCCCAACAGCTCCCTCCAGCCCAGGAAGGCTCCCTGCCTAAGGCGGGATTGAACTCAGGACCTTGAGATCAAGACCTGAGCTGAGAGATCAAGAGTCTGATGCCCAACCTTCTGAGCCACCCAGGCGCCCCAAGATGCTCATTTTAAAACGGATTACCTGACTGGCATGTAAATCATCTCAATAAAGTTATTTTTAACCGCTGTGAGATTATTGGGATGGTGGGATTGTGCAGATGGGGCACAGTTACCCCAGTGACCTCCTAATTTACTGACTCCAGACATTCAGAGACCTAAGAGGGTTCTTTGGTAGAGGCAACGTGAGACAGCAGGGAAGCTATTAGGATCCCAGCTTCATTGTCCCCGGTTGTCACAGGTTGCGTGGAAATGATGACAATCGACACTAGGTGGACCAGCATTCCACCAGCTTCTCTACCTGTGAAGTAGACCGCCCTCAGTCTCACTGGCCATTGCTGATTGGCCCAGAGGCAGACACGCGACCTCAGTTGTCCGTGGTCTCCTGATACCAAGGCTCAGAGTTGGGCCAGGAGTTTGGATGAACTTTGACCTGGAAGACACAGATCCTTGGCTCCATTCGCAGCTCATCTTTACTCTGGCACCTCTGGGTTCTGCTGTTCACACTAGAAAGGTTTTGGTGCCCAGCGGGCGTCAGGCTCTTTCTGGCGTCATCTCATTCAGTCTGGGCAGATGGGCTGGGCCCTTGCCAGAGGTGTTGGGACCAGCGAGCACAGGAGGAAACTGAGGCCAGGACTCACAGCCTGGACCATCTCAGCTCCGTGCAGCTTATCTGTACTCGACTGAACTAATTCACTAGGAGAAGCAAGGGACGTCACCTGGGCCACTGCACCTCGTTGGTGATAGGGTCCCCTGAATTGTTCATTACCCACTGTTCGCACAGATGAGAAGCCTGAGGGCTAGGGTAAAGAATCCTATTATGTGATGTCTTTCTTTTCTCTTGTGAATTAAAACCATATTTTTTGCCTCTCCTGCCAAAGTATCCCTTTATGGCTCTTTTCTGCAACAATTTTGGTAAATTCTGGTAAATTTCAGACTCAGATTAATTTATTTGGCTTAAATATTGTTCTCTATGAAAATAGTTCTGGCAAGGGGAATGCGTAGGCATAGATTATTTTCAGGTTTTATTTTTACCTTAAATTTTTTTTTTTTTTTTTTTTTTTTTTTTTTTGGGACAGAGAG